>NC_061114.1:69221433-69254033 GCF_002878395.1 Capsicum annuum
ATATATATATATATATATATATATATATATATATATATAAAGTAACAAAATGAAAGAAAAATCAAAAGAAAACCAAACCTGAACACCTGAGAACTCCAAAATAAGGTAAAGAATAATAAAGAAATACACTCCTAAATAAGATAGAATACTAGCCTAAATAAGGATACACAAAAGATTTACCTAGGATGTACAAAAGAAATAAAACTATATGTACAATGATTTTCTGTTGATTTGGACGAAATCAATATATTAAGGTAAATCCAAATAATGTACTGAGCAAGCGATTGTAATATAGCAATCAGATGAAACAGGTGAACCAACTCGGTCCAATGAACAAATTACAATATTATTTCAACAGTTGGTACTTAGTTTTATTGAGAAATAATTCTTAACGTTTGGCTTATTTTATTCACGCTTTGTTAACATTGTTTTGTAAAAAAAAATTCTTTTCTATTTTCTTCTTCTCTCTTTCCTTCGTCATATTTCATGTGGAAGTAATTCAAATTGCTATGTTTTATTGCTTCTGGTTAGATATTGACTTGCTGCTAATAAAAAAATTAAAAAACAACATTAATTAATTCACATTCTCTATTTCCCTTTATTTTATTTTGTCAATTTGGATTTTAACTGAAAGGCAACTGGAACGAATTAGTGACATCGTATGACTAAAATCCTTTTTAAGAGCCCAAGTAATTTGTTATCAATAGAATTTTGAGGCTAGGGAATTTTTGTAATGAGAGGTTTATTAGTTAATGGGGAGTATAGTTAATGGGGAGTAAACGTAATATGAGATGTGGATTTATTCTAAACTCCATCATGTAAAGGAAAAGAAAAGAGAGAGAAAATCCATTGTGAGGGAGAGAGATGAGTTGCAGATTAATCCAAGACTCATAAATTTGAAACAAAAGGGAAGAAAGGGTGAAGAAAATAAAAATAGATAAGATAAAATTATCTCGAGTTTACGAACCAATGCCTTTAATGCTAGACAAGATTTAGGTACCATTTAATATATTTGTCTCGATTAAGAATGCAGCGTACACATCTTTCTAAGATGTTTAAAAATAATTTGAGGATGCAATAATGCACCTTGGAAAAGATCATCCTAAAATTAATTTTCACTAGCTAAATATAAGAGGTATCTACAGATTTTAGACATTAAAAATGAGCGAATGAAGGCCTACTAATACAATGTATTCAAAATAGTTTAAGTTAAGTATACGTTGATAAAAGCGATCGTACCAGAACTACGGGACTCCTAGAATTTCTCATACCTTCCACTCGATCAATAGAATTAGTTATCCAATCTTTTATTTTTACAAACCAATAATAAGTCACTTTCTTTTGATTAGAGATTCAATAAGATGACTTGAAACACCGTAACTCAATTTCAAGTGACAACTCTGTAAGTAAACTAATCCCTATTCAAAATCGTCATTTTAATTGAAAAAACTATTCTACAAACAAAAAAGAAGTATGACATCTTTAGCTCGGCAGGATCCATAGTAATAGCCCGGGCACCCAGCTCGAGGTTAATAATAAACTTTATATCACACTCAGGAGGAAGGACAGGTAGGTCAGTCATCAACAGATCAGGAAACGTACAAACAACAGAGATGGAGTCAAGCACTTGACTCTCAGCACTAACATCCCAAACATAAGCAAAGAATGACTCAAAACCCCTCAATATCAATCTACGAGCATAAATGTAAGAAATAATCTCAGTCAATGCGTAACTAAGAGAGCCCAGCCATACAATCGAGGATACACCAGGCATAGCTAAGGTAATAGTCATAGAAAAATAATCCAAGACCTTATGGTAAGGAGATAACTAGTCATTGCCTAAAATCACATCTAAATCTACTATATATAGAACAATGAGATCAATCCGAGTATCAAACTCCCAAATAGTCACCAGATAAGATCTATATACCTAATATACTACTAAGGAATTACCCACTGGGCAGCTACATGCAATGGTATAAATTAAGACTCTAAACACAAACATAATCACGGTGCAAAATAAGTAGAAACATATGAAAATGTGGAACTGGATCAACCAAAGTAGAAGCTAGCTGATGGCATACAAAAATCATACCTGTGATCGTAGCATCTGAAGCCTCAGTTTTTTGTCTACCCAGTACAACATATAAATGGCCTTTCCCGCTATCAGACTAGGTGCCTACCTGACCATTTGCCCTATCTCCCTGAGAAGTAACTTTTGAACCCTGGGGACCACCCCTATGACCCTGAGTACAACTCCTTTCTAGTGGCGGCACGGATCTAATTAGTTGTGCATTCTAAACTAAAAATTCAATCACCCCACATAGACGACACTCATAGGTAAAGCGACCAACAATGCCATAGTCATAACATACTTCGGGCACCCTGCTCTGTCTAGAAGGTCCAGCAAATTTGGAATGACCACCCTGACTCGATGACCCTAACTGAATACCTCTGTAAGGATAACTATTTCTCTAACCACTAAAATCACGATAATTGGGTTGGACCCTATTTGATATCTGAAGAAATGTCTAAACTAGCCTACTGGACTGACACTAATATTGATAAGGTTGTTGATGGGGTTACCTACTCTAAACCCCTCGGCCATTGAATTGTAAGCCATTGTGGCTCCTATTGTAATCATCCTGATAATGAGGTCTCTTATCATTGACATCTTGGGCCTCATGATCCATTTTTTCTATAGAATAAAAATGCTTTACAACATCAGAAAAAGATTTCTTTGAACCCATAAAACTTTGTGTAGCCTTACAAAGTGGCAATCTCAACCCCCTAATAAAGCATCAAATCTGGTTACTCTGTAGGAAGAATCATAGTGGGTGTCTTGATAATTCATGAGATATTGCCTCATACTCAACCACAGACATAGAACCCTGTCTCAAAGTAGAAAACTCATCTTAAAGACGTTCACACATGCTGCGAGGCATATACTTCCTCAAGAAAGCCTCAGAGAACTGAGTCTATGTCATCGGTGGAGATCCAGATGGCCTGGAATCAAGATAACTTCTTTATCACCTCCTTCCTATTGTGTCTAGATGATAAGTAACAAAGTCCACTCCATGTGACTCGAACAACCCTAAATTTTGTAGCCTTTTCTCATAACTAGACAAAAACTCGTAAAAATCCTCTCCTAGGGTCCCAATAAACCTAGTGGAGTCAATCTCAGAAATTAGCCCAGTATCTTCTACTCCAACACGGATATTACTAAATGGGACACTATCGATTGTGAGACTACTGGTGTAAGCAAAAGCTTTACCCCAGTAGTGCCTCTAAGTCAATATCACTTTGTACTACTAGTTGAGCTCTTTTAGTTGATGGGCCACCAATAACCCCAATAATTATACCAATGTCTCCCAAAGAACTAAAAACGATATGAAATCGGATGGGGCTTGGGCTACTCCCTGGCCCACCTACTGTTGTGGTGGCGTAAGATCTAGAGCTTTTTTAGGTTCAGGAGCTATAGTAGGGTCTGAAAATGGCTCCCTAACCTGATCTCTAGCTAGGGTTGTTGCTCTATCCTACCCCTGACCTCTGGGTCAACCTCGGCCCTTAGCCTAAACTTTAGTAGTAGGCTCAGGGTCCTAATTCCTTGCCCCTGCACCTCATATCATAGCCATCTATGTAAAGAGTGAACCACTTAAGATTTAAAACCAACTCAAACCCAATGCACAAAAATGAATCAAGGAAAAAATATTTTCCCTAGAAATGCTCTGTAGCCTCTTGAAAATAGGATATACAGATCCATAAAAATCTACTAAACAGTGGCTCCAATACTAACAATATAAGTGAAACCTAAACGCTGATACTAAGTTGTCATAATTTGATTTCACAACTCATGATAACGCCTACCATATCCTAATAGTAAGCAAGCCAAACCATAGCCCAAAATGATAAGTAATGGGATAACGCGCAAAAACCAGGAAATACCAAAAAAAAATGATAATTATGGTATAATATGTGAAAGCAGAAAGAAAATATAAACATATATAAAAATAGGAGAAGAAAGAGGAGCAAAATATATAAATGAATCCCTCCCAAGACCTGGTAAGATCGGTACTAGAGCCACTACTAAAAAATATCCAAAGTACTCGACAGAATCTCGAATATTCATATTTTATACAAAGCAGTCTCATGTACAAAAGACTAAACTAGAGAAGATGGAGAAGGATCAGCCTCGGATGACAACAAGCTCACCCAGATCCAGATCAGTACTGGGTTGAGAAAATCACGTTAACGCCTGCTGCTAGTACTCCGATCTACATCAAGGAAAAGATGCAGAAGTAAGTATGGGTACCAAAGCAATAAGTACTCAATAGGCATCATCGACCGATTGAGCTCAATATAGAAAAAGTATAACTAAAATACGAGGTAGTCTAAGTCAGTGGTAAATAAAGATAGAAAGATAAACAACTACCAAGCTATACAACTATGATAAGGGAACAAGTAAAATAAATATTGAAAGACAAATAATGCAGTAATGGGAAGGCAAAACAAACACAACTAACTGGACCCATAAGCCCATGGCACACTGAAGAAGAAAACTAACCCAACCGTGCCTCTATAAGCTGGTGGGATATAGAATAAGTATTCAAGACAAAGCATAAATAATTTATAACAGAACCATCCCCAGGAAATCATATTAACCATCCATATGTGCAATAAGATTGAACTGATACCACTGGGTAGTAACGAGAGGTCAGACGTCGGGCTTAAACCGACAGTGTCGGATAATAACAAAATGCCATATGTCGGATTCAAATTAAAAATAGTAGGTTATAATAAGAGGCCACATATATGATATACAACAAAATTCATAATCAGATATCGGACCCGAACCGAAACTCAGAGGAAACACAACTCGAAAAAATAGTAATTAGTGTCAGAACTCCCAAATCGTATCATAACCAAGTACCGGACTCGAATCAGAACTAATAGTAATCATACTCAACTATACAACTAAAACACAAACCGTACTATAAATGATGCTGAAGTGGTGTCAGAACTCACAATAAATAACAGAAATAAAGTAATGATGGCTCTGAACCATAATTGAAATACAATTAAATAAACATACGCATAGCTTAGTTAAAAGACAGGAATTCAAGGTTTTCCAGGTTAATATCATGACCTAAGCTCATAAAACTACATCATACTAAGGGATAACGGGACCAAAATAAATTAGAATGGGGCCTTAACTGGATAAATAAGACATGAAATATTTTTAAAAATATCTAGGCTATAATTGCCTGTCCAAAATTAGCATAATAGCATACAATTACTATAAATAAACTTAATCTAGAGATAGGATAAGCCTAGCCTATCTGAATGTCAAAGCTAAAAGCCTCTAAATAGTGTCCCACTAGAACCAAACTTGAATAACTTGATGTGGATAATAAATCTGTTATGTTAACGATAAACTAGAGTACTAAGATATATTATTCCCATAAAATCTTCCTTCCTGTTATAAATGTATTTACATTATAGTGAATGTCTATTAAGATCTATTTTGATATCTATTAGGATTTGAAGTATCCGTCTTTTACTCAAACTAGGAGTAAATTTCCTCTATAAATAGAGGGGTTTTCTTCATTGTATTGACAATCTTATGATCTCTCTTACGAGAAGAAATAAGAATCACTCTCTCTATTCTCTCTACTCTTCTTCTTTATTCTTTATTATTTTATAACACGTTATCAGCACGAGACTCTGCCAAACAATGTGACATTATAAATTTGAAGGATTTCAAGGTTAGTAATTCTTTATGTTATCTTTCTTTTGCTACTATTAATATAATTATTATTGGATTTGAGGAAAAATAATTGGTTTGGAACCATTTATATTTTAAATTTATTCCTTAAAAATAATATTATCAAAAAGAATGATAATATGTTGGGTTCAAGTCCCATCGATTCATGCCTAAGACGCCTTTATATGGATCAGATGTCGAGTTTGAACTCAATACACCATATTATGATATTATGATGGCTATGGCAAAATAATGGGTGTTTAATGAAAAGTCATGAAATTTGACCCATTAAATATGCTCTATTCCATGAAGTGAATGTGGTAGCAATATATGATAAGTCTGAAATATGACAACTTACTTCGTTCTTGAGGTGTATTTAGTAGCAGTGCATAATATGTCTGAAAGAAGACAAGTAATTAAATACACGAATATATGCGTGGAGGGGCAATATGATAATGATCATCAAAAGTGATGATATTTTCACACGCTTATATGATTATAAGATATACTAGAGAAGAATTCTCTACATCATATGTATACCTCGATTTGCTTCTAAAGTAGCAAAATCTTGAAAGAGGTTATAAGCTATCATAATTTGATAGGCTTAAGGCACGATTATATTCAATTTTTGGGGAATGAGAAACTTATTAATGCAAACATGCACTTGATTGTAATTGTATCACAACTCACCTCCGAAAGAGGTTGAATAATTTTGAAATCTACTTCTAAAGTAGCAAATCTGAAATATATTCATATAATAGTAAATCTGAAATTTACTAAAGTAAAAACACATATAATGGTAAACGTAGAGTTTACTAGATTAAAAGTTCATAAGTTGACATGAACGATTGTGATATCCCGAAGATGTACATACTGAGTATTGAACATATATTGAAGAATTAGAAAATTCTTCATGAACTTTAATGTTGTTTGTTCTCATGATAAGTTGGTTGGACCAACTAATTTTGGGATTGGATCCATCAAAATTTGAAAAGAATAAAAGGTGAATAGGGGTTCGTTCACCTATCATGTGATATGTTGAAAAGATGCATCAATAAGATGATCACATGTACATTCATTGTCAACCTGCAGTTTGACATTCATAAAGTTGCTTGCTCAACAAAATTGAGTTAAGAACATAATTTTCAGATTGTACAATCAAAAAAGTTATCTTGATGATGATGGTTTGGCATTGAATGTCTTCGATAAATAGCTAAACCATCGCTAATGAGAAAAAAGCTTCATATGTTGATCTGAAATATGACATGTTGCATACAATAACACTTGCATGTATTAGAACAATAAATTATGATTATTTCTTCCCCTCAATTGGTTCAAGGTTATGAACCAACTATTTCATCTAATAGGTTTGATGTGCGGTATACAATTAATAAATGTACCATAATGCACAAAGATGGGTCCATCAAAGAAAATGGAGGATGTATGTTATCTTTCCTAGTATAAGGGGAAGATTATAAGCAGCTATGAAGTATGTTAGAAATTATCATCAGATCTTCATTCAAAAGATAATTCAAGTCAAATATCGAACACATCTCATATTTAAGCTGCAAGTGCTCCTATTTTATTTCTCTAAAGGACAAAGTCTATGCATGCATGAAGTGTGATAGACCAATCGGTTCCAAATAAATAGTACTTATATAAAATAAGGAGAAAATAATCATAATAAAAAGGTAATACGCTCTTGAAGAGACTATGACATCACACTTCATGAAATCTTATGAGAGGTTTATGTACCTGAAAATAATGAAGTAATGAGATCTCAAAATATTATGTCGCATTGTGAACCGATACGAAATGATATATCATCAATATCTTTGACATAATATTGGCCTAATATTGTGAAAAATTATGAGGATCTAAATTCTACGTTTATTTAAGCATGCTGATGTAGAAATATTTATCAAGTGACATGAAAGGTTGCATTTTGGTAAGTGTAAAACTTATTTGATTTGGAGTCCAGACACCTGAAAATGTTACTCATGAAATGTTGAATATTGTCACTTAACAAAATTTATGTAAAAACTTTTAAGGATTCAAACTGCTTAAAGCATAAAAAAGTTTCTGGAAAACTTATTTATAATCCTTATATTGTATAAGCTTATTACTTGAACATCATTGTAACTCTTGAAGAGTTTTCAAAGTAATAGATTATTTGCTGAAATTCAAAATATATCGAATTAGATTGGTTATGAAGTATCATATCTTAGTGCAATTGATGCACTCATGTACCTTGCAAATACTACGAGTCCTATAGCCTTTTCAGTCAATTTGTTAGCAAGGTATATTTCAGCTCCTACTATGAGACATCAAAATGGGATAAAACACATAAGCTTGTTTTATTCTAAAGATTGCAGTTCCGATCTTATTAGTCATGCTAGCGTTGGGTACTTATCTGACCCGCATAAAGCTCGGTCTCAAATAGGCTATGTGTTCATATTTTGTGGTACTGTCATATCTTGGAGATATACAAAGTAGACTACCGTAGCCACTTTATCGAATCATGCTGAGATAATAGTTATTCATGAAGCAAGCCGAGAATGTGTATGGTTGAGGTCCATGATATATCTCATTCGAGAAAAATGTGGTGTAAAATATGAAAATCTACCCACAATTTTATACAGAGATAATTCAGCATACATAGCACATCTTAAGGGCTGATTCATAAATGGAGATAGAACAAAGCATATTTTTTCAAAACTTTTCTACATACATGAGCTATAAAAGAATGATGATATTAACGTGCAACAGATTCGTTCAACTGACAATGTGACTGATTTATTCACCAAATCTTCTCTAATTGCAACTTTCAAGAAGACGCTGCACAAGATCGGGATGCAAAAGTTCAAGGATGTTCTTATTAGGGAGAAAATACACGTTGTACTCTTTTTCCTTTTCAAGATTTTGTCCCACTGGATTTTCCTTGTAAGGTTTTTAATGAGGCAGCCTATATGTGTATTGTTAGAAATGTGTACTCTTTTTCCTTCACTAGATTTTTTTCCCACTAGGTTTTTCTAGTAAGGTTTTAACTAGTCACATTATCTATCTATACATTCAAGGGAGAGTGTTATAAATGTATTTACATTATAGTGAATGTCTATCAAGATCTACTTTGATATCTATTAGGATTTGAAGCATCTGTCTTTTACTCAGACTAGGAGTAAATTTCCCCTATAAATAGAAGGGTTTTGTTCATTGTATTGACAATCTTATGATCTCTTTCAAGAGAAAAAGAATAAGAATCACTCTCTCTATTCTCTCTACTCTTCTTCTTTGTTTTTTATTATTTTATAGCATTTCCACGTTATGTATATATATGCACATTTGCAAAACTAAAAGCTTCATGTTATTCCTTGAAAATGGATGAAAAAGGTTTGGTCAAACTATGTATTTATCCAAAGAAACTTTGACCAAATTAGTATCATTTAATTGCTGTCAAGGTTTAAATGCTTCATTTAATTGCTTAAACATGTGTCATGCAATAATATTAGCCACGAATAACCTATACTTAGTGTACATTGACGTGGTGGTAGCATATAACTTATTTATTCAATTACTTATATATTTGAATATTATGTAAGTTCGTGTTAAAATAAATATCATATTTTGACTATACCATAATTAACAAAAAAATATTTATAATAAAATCTCTATTATATAATAATAATAATAATAATATTTTAATATATCTAGATTTACTATTTTTGCTTTAAAATATTAATAAGTTATAAAAACTATTATAAAGTAATATAGACTTATCATAACTAAGGAATTTTATGAATGTCAAAAATATATTAGAAGGGTAACTAACTATATCGTCTTATCAGATTCTAATTTAATTTAAATATTTCACAACATGCTCGATATTAGTAAAATCCTCAAGCAAACTGTCTGAAAATCGTACTGTTAGTCCCAACAAATCATAAATAACTTGGGACAGTTATAAAAAAAAATTAAATGCTGAGAGCACATAAAAACAAAAAAATGACTGAGAGGATCATTACAAAATAGTTTCAAGAATGTGATAATTCATTATTATGATTTTATTAGGTACCTTTTTTCAGTTACTAATTCCATTGTTGTTTCTTGATAAAAGAGTAATTAAATATCAGGAACACTCTAAAGAAGTAGTACTATAGAAGAAGCAATTTATGGTTTTGGGCATCTTCTTCATGAGCCGTTTTGTGATTATCATTGGAATGGTTGCCTCTAGTGCATTTTTCTTCGTTATTTGCTTAAAATATTTATCTATCATAACTCATATCTAATTACTTATTCAATTTCTATGATATTAACAACTCGTCGGTTTTTCATATTCATAACTTTCAATATTTAATTTAAAACCTGAAGATATTTTTTGATATTCCTCCATTTTTATCCATATAAGTTTATATTTTTTGTTTCATGACATCCTACCAAACTTATCCTTACCAATTTATAGTAAGTAGTAATGCACTAATAATTTTGTATTTTTTAATTCATAGTTAGTTTGACACAATCAAGAAGACTTTTGAATTTTGATTGGTTATGGGAGAAGGAGCTGACATGAACTTGGAAATTTGCATACTGATTACATAATCCCTTTTCCATCTATATTGTTATGATTAAAATATTAAGAATGATGTGTATGTTGTCTTTTCCTTTTATATTTATTTTTGTGTGTTTTTTTGTCGGTTAGACTTTTTGTTAAGTTCTTAGTTTTGATGTTTGACAAATTGCAAGTTAGGAACCTATTTCTTAAAGATTGTGTGATGATAAAGCTGCTACTACTGAGGGAACAGATTAAGTTTACCGGTCACTAGCATAGTCAACCCCACGGTTGGGCACAAGTTCAAAAGGTGGTAAAAAGCTGTTGCTCCCTTTTTGTCTTAACCAATGACATTCGTCCTAGTTTTTCTTGTGTCATACATGTATTGCTCATCTTCTCCAACAAGAAAATCAAGCTTTCATATTATTACAACAAAATATCTTTTGAAACTCTTGAATCAAAGACTCACTTTGCAACAGAAAACTGACAGCTCATCAAGTTATATTTTATTTTTTTAGTTGTATTTGAGTCTTTGAATTGTGGTCTTAAATGTTGCCTACTTTAGTTTTGCCTGATTATTAGTAGGTATTGTGGTGTAAACCTCATTTCTCTGTAATCATCTAGAGTTAGATGATTCTCAAGCAAGAGTTAGCTTGGCTTTCTAGTTAGCGTTAGTTGGTGTATTGGTGTAGTAGAGTTGTTGTGATTTTTCCTTGTAATAGAGTTATTACTAGCAGAGATAGGATTAAGAGTTTAATCCTGGAGTATGGAATCTATATTCAAGAAGTTGCTTGGTTATAGTGGAGCTTAGAAATCCTGGAGACAGGTCATGGTTTTTCTCCCTTGAGCAAAGAGTTTCCACGTAAAACTCTTGTGTCTACTATTTACTCCTTCCTTTCCCTTTATTATTAAGTTTCTCCTAGTCTTGCTATTTGAGTTTATTTAGAAACAGGTCTCAAGTTGAAGAGCAACCTACTATAGTTCTTTATTTGGTATCAGAGCAGGT
This sequence comes from Capsicum annuum, assembly GCF_002878395.1. Taxonomy (NCBI): domain Eukaryota; kingdom Viridiplantae; phylum Streptophyta; class Magnoliopsida; order Solanales; family Solanaceae; genus Capsicum; species Capsicum annuum. Next base: position 69,232,750 of record NC_061114.1, read on the forward strand.
CTTCCTAAAAAGGCTAACATACCTTTGAAGGATCTTGAAAATAGTCGCTCCTTCAAATCTAGAAGAAGGTCAGTCAACCACTAGACCACAAAGATTCAATAGTGAATATTATGTGTGGTGGAAAATATGAATGCATGATTTTATCATGGCTGAGGATTTGGAATTTTGGGACATCTTTAAGGATGTTCCTTTTGTCCCCACTATATCTATGAAGGTTGGTGATGTGATCTCATAAGTTTTCAAAACCAAGAAGGATTTTGATGATGCAAACAGAAAGAAGATTGAAAAGAACTACAAGGCCATGAAGTTGCTTGTATATGGTATTAGTCCTGATGAGTACAATAGGATTTTTCCTATGAAACCGCTAAAGAGATTTCGGATTGTCTTCAAAAAGCTCATAAAAGAACTAGTCAGGTAAAATAGTCCAAGATGGATATGCTCACAAACCAATATGAGACTTTCACCATGAGAGAGAGAGTTTATTCAGGAGATGCACATCAGGTTTACTTCTATGACAAATGAGCTCCACTATTTAGGATAAGATGTCAGAACTACCAAATAGGTTTACCAAATTCTGAGTATCCTTCCTAAGCAGTGGGAGAGTAAAGTTAATACCATCACTGAAGATAAAGATCTGGACAAAATGGCCATGGATAAGTTTATTGGTAATCTCAAAACTTATATGATGAATAAGTTTAGAAAGTTTAAAAGTGAGCCCAAGGTAGAGAATAACATGGTTTTGAAGGCTACTAAAGAAACACTAAGTGCGAAAGATGAGGAAATTGCTTACATTTCTAAGAGGGTTATTAAGGCATTGAAAAATCCAGGAGCTATCCCCGGAAAAAGAGAATCTAGCAGATATACCATAGATGGGAAGATGAATGATCCATTCCATAATTATGGAAAGTCTAGTCTCTACATCAGAGATCGCCCTTTGCACAGGATAGAATATAAAGAATATACCAAGCAAAACAGTGAGAAGGAAAGAGGAAGGAAACTGTTTTAAAGAAAGCATAGAAGAAAAATTGAAGCTAATCGGGTTGCAAAGAAAGTCATAGCTGCTCTGGATAATTCTCTCTATGATGCTAATGAGTCTGGGGAGCATGAGGATGTATCTATGATGGTGATAGAGGATGATGTTCAAGTATATAACTCTCTTATTTCCCTAATGGAAAACTCAGACAAGTATAAAGATGACAAGGTATCATTCTATGACATCAAGGGAAACCTCAAAAATTACTCTCTTAAAGAGGTAAAGTCTCTTACTGCTGTACTAATTGACACTATTAATGATCTAACTAGGGATAAAGAATATTTTAAGTTAAACTTTGAAAAATGTAAAGAAGAGATGGTTGAATTTAATATGCTAGTTACTAAACTTCAAGCAACTAGTCAATCCCTGTTTGTTGAAAATGAATCCCTAAATGAAAAGGTGAATGACGCATCTAGAGTTAATTTAAAAAAGAAGAACGAAAAGTCCCCAATTCAACTTGAGTTAGATGATAAACTAATTAAGGTTAATTAAAAATGACTGCCTTTCTTGAGAAGAGTACAGAACTGGAGAGAGGCCTGGTTAAAGTGAAGGAAGAACTTAACAAGGCCTTGAAATAGACCATTTCATCCTAGGTATTGACAAATCTTATCAGTCAAGGGTCAACCAGTAAAATAAGTATTGGGTTCCATAGTATGTACCCTGCCTACAATCCCTTTAGCAAATATGTTTTAATCAAGGATAACTTAATGTACTTCCACTGTGGAAAAAATAGGCGCACAAAGGAGTCATGTCCTGCTAGAGATGCTGCTCTAAAAGGGTTGAGGAGATGTTCCTTCCAAAAGGGAAGAAGTGTAAACTTACCTTGCTGGACAAGGAAGAACTTAATATTTTCAATATCACCTTACTGGGAGCTCAAGCTAAAATGGGTTCCCAAAACTAATCACTGATTACTATTGTAGGGTAAATCTAGAGGGAGCAGCCACCACTAGATCATGGCTAGTGGTTGTTCAAAACATATGACTAGAAGAGTTGAGGACTTTCTATCACTTAAGGACCATGAAGGAGCCAGTGTCTCCTTTGGTGATGGTAACAAGGGATATATAGTTGGGATTGGGAAAATTAGGAACAGTTTGAGTAAGGTAATTCATGATGTCCATTTTGTGTATGGACTCAAGTTGAGTCTACTGAGTGTTGCCAAAATTTGTGATAAAGGAAATAAAGTAAGATTCAAATTAGACAAGTGCACTGTCATCAGACTTAAAGATGGTAAACAAATATTGACAACCTAAAGAAACAAAAATATGTATTTTACTGACTTAGGGTCCTTTAAGCTAAAAAAGATGACATGCCTTAGCATGCAAGAAGATACTATTGACATATAGCATAGAAAGCTAGGTCATATTAGCTACAAATTACTGAACAAATTGGAAAAGAAAGACCTAGTTTGAGGCTTGCCTAATGTCAAGTATGCCAGCTCTAAGATATATGATGCATGTGTAAAGGGAAAGCAGGCAAAACCTTCATTCAAGCCTAAAAGGGAAGTGAGTACATCCAGGGCCTTGCAACTCCTCCATATGGATCTGTATGGAATTGTAAAGCTTGCGAGCAGAGATGGAAAGAAATACATCTTGGTTAGTATTAATGATTACTCCAGATTCACCTGGACTTTTTAACTGAAATTAACAGATGAAACTTTTCATGTGTTTGAGGCTTTTGCTAGACAGGTACAAGTAAAGTATGATGAGAAGATTGCAGTAATTAGGTCTGATCATGGAATTGAATTTGAAAATGTTAAGTTCAATTAATTCTGCAATGAACTAGGAATCAATTATAATTTTTCATCTCCTAGAACCACAGCAAAATGGTGTTGTGAAGAGGGAAAATAGGACTCTTGCAAACATTGGAAGAACTATGCTAATAGATGCAAGGATTTCTCATAATTTTTAGGTAGATGTAATCAATACAGCTTTCTATGTAACTAACAGGTGCCTTGTGAGATCTATTATGAATAAAACTCCATATGAACTTTTGACCAAAAGGAAGCCCAACCTGAACTACTCTAAACCATTTGGCTGCAAGTGTTTTGTACTAAATAATGGAAAGGAGGTGACACGACCTAAAATAGGGCCTTGTAATAGTGGGCACCCCAAATCCAACCAAGACTAGGGACTATCCATGTTACCCAATCCAACCTCCAAATACACATACCCTGAATTAGATAAGCTTTGAATGTATAACAAGATAGCGTTTATTATGATACCAGACTCTGGGATAGGTCTATAATTGTGACCAACCCAAGCAAGTCTAACAATCTATTGCCAACCAATAACCATAACCAAACCAATATAAAAACCAAGTTCTTGTCCATAACATAACATAAAAATATGGAACAATCATAAATTCAATCAAACCGTATTAGTCCCAATATAATTTCCAATACTAAGGCTGACACCACTATCGACACTGCCCATTTCAACCCATAGTAGTCACAAAAATCCTCTAACCAAAGGAAAAAACAATATCTGATTGAGCTATGCCCCTAACCATAGCCAAAATCAATATCCATAAAATAACCCAAGTATGTAAAGACATCCAAGATATGAAATTGAGCCTTTCGAAATATGGAAGCTTACCACTTTAATCCAATAGTTGATCCTGAATCTGACCACTAGGCAGGAGGAGTAGAATGGTCGAATTCTTCATCGTATGGGGATATAGTCGTCCAAAGATGGGTTATCAGGTGAATGCTAGCATTAACGTGGTATAAGGATAAAATAATTTCATCCAGTAAAACCAAGTAAACCAACCATAAGCACACAACCATACATATATAAATATGTACAACTATGCCTAGAAAGAGAGTCGGGTTTAGCATACTTTTAAAATCATTAACCCAGATATATGTAGCTTAACTATCCTAGAACCACCCACAAGCTATACGGGTCCAGTGTAACCCCCTGAATGGGCCCTAAGGCATATAGTCACACGAACTAAAGATACAATAAGAGCAGGGGATTCTTGAGTGCCCTTCACTCTCCATGATATGTATGCACAGTGTACTTAGAGGATTCTCATGTACCTCATAGTATCATATATGGTCGCTATGACCAACCCTCATATTGGCAAACATAAATTTCCAGTGTCCATCTATTGGACTCGCGCCTTCACGGTTAGCTATCACAATCTGCCATTATTTTCTAATTAAAATCATTACGATCCAACCAATCTATTAATCCATTATTATTAACCAAGGCTATAAGAAGTCATATTGTCATACCGACTATAGCTTGCAAGCAATGTCCTTATCTAACCTATTTATGTAAAGGTATTCTCATATACCCATAGATTACATTATCAAGTTAACTTGGGAGAATTCTGTGTACCCCACAAGTATTCCATTATTAACCTTGCTTAGGGGAATCCAATGTACCCTTTAAGTTGTTCATTAATATGTTTACTTGGGGGATTCCCATATATGCCACAAGAAAGTTTAACCAACCATAACCATAACCATAAAACCTTACCATTTAGCCATTCCCAACCATTTAAACTATTTATACCATTTGGGGTTCCATTACCAAATCATACTATGCAATAGTTCCATTAAAAGTCCAATAATATAATAAAAGAATTCTCATAGGAATTTTATCAAACATGTTGGGGGCATAGTGTTTCCAAAACCAATTTCAATTACTAATTAACTATTCCAATGCAACCAATAGACAAAGCCACCATTAAAGCATGTAATTATATAATTAAAATATGGAAAAACCATAACCAAGCATTTAATACCAAAACCCCAACATATAGTTAAAAACCCCAAAACCATACAATAATCATGCCCTAAAAACATTGTATAAAACATTTCTTTAGTTGGAACTAACAATGAGAGAGGAGTACAAGCCTTAGATTACGAAGATGATGGAGAGAAATCACCCGTACAAGTTCCAAATTGATCCTCTAGATGAAACCTTAGCCTTCCTTTACTCGAGAGCCTTATAGAGAATTAGAGAGAGTTTCTAAGTATTTAAGATTAGAATAATAGGGTAAATGATGTCCCAATAGTGGTATAAGTCGTGGGGCCTTAAGTGGCTTTGTGGGAAAATGTCCACATTACCCCTAACTTAAACTGCTTAAAATTCCCGTCAAGTGATATGACTCCCCCATACAAATCGTACCCTTCCATACAAGTGGTACCCACTACTTGTACCTTGGTCCTCCCCCTTGGACCCAATACTGCCTACTATACTACTTACCCAAACCAAGTTATACCCAAATCATATGATTAATACCCCTAAACCGTATCCCTACCAGAATAGAATCAAAGGAGGTTTGATCATTGTTTATTATAAGAGTCAATAGTACAACTCGTACCCTATCTTACAGCTCATAGTGAGCCACTCGTACTCAGATCCAACTTAAGTTACTAATTCTCAAATTAAGTGATAGAGAAACCCAAACCATATGACCCATCACCAATCATATGACTTATACCAACTAAGTCATACCCATTCTAGAAACCAATCCTACCCACCAACCAACACTGGTTAGCATACGACCAAGAGCATCTAACTGTACCCCATCATACGGCTAGTACCCACAAGTCGTATGAATTCTAAAATCTAAAAATCTTGGAAATTTCTAAGGCTCCCAAAACCAGGGTATTTTAGGAGGATCTTGGAAAATTTGACCTAAGAAATGATGAAAGAATCTTTGTTGGATCCTCATCTATCAGCAAGGCCTATAGATCTACAAAAAAAGACATAATATGTAGAAGAGAGAGTTCATGTTGTGTTTGATAAAGTTGATGATATTAGCAGAGGAAACTTTCCTGATGATCAAGAAAACCCCATAAAAGTTCCTGAAAAGCAAAATGTGAGTGATGATGATGATGCCTCACTGGAACCAGAATCAAGACCTAAAAATAAAAATACAACAACTCATTGGAATTATGACATTTCACAAGCTCCTCATTCAGTCCCTAATACTCCATCCAGTAAAGAAAATGATTAGTACCCTAAGGATAATACCTCAATAGAAACTGGTCCCAGTACAATTCATTCCACTCTCTTCAGATCCAGATGGAAGCATCAGTCCTCACATCCACTTAACAATATATTGTCTCCTCTGAACTCAAGCATGCAGACAAGAAACAGAGCCAAGAAACTTTGTGATTTATCTACATCCTTGTCATAAATTGAACTTAAGAATGTAAAAAAATCATTAAAGGATGCAAATTGAATCAATAACATGCAGGAAGAGCTCCATCAGTTTGAGAAAAGCAAAGTCTGCACCTGGTGCCAAGACCTTCAAATAGAAATGTCATAGGGACCAGGAGGGTGTATAGGAATAAAGCAAATGAACATCAGAATACTATCAGGAACGAGGCTAGACTTGTTGTGCAAGGTTATAACCAAAAAGAAGTGATAAATTATGATGAAACATTTGCTCCGGTGACTAGGATGGAGGAAATTCAAATTCTCATTGCATTTGCCTCTTACATGGAGTTCAAATTATTCCATATGAATGTAAAGAATGCCTTCTTAAATGGTTTTCTCAAATAAGAAGCTTTTATCAAACAGACTCGAGGTTTTGAAAATACTAATTTTCCTAATTATATGTTTAAATTGGACAAAGCCTTGTATGGATTAACGTAAGCTCCCAGATCTTGGTATAAAAGGTTATCCAAATTCTTGATTGACAATGGGTGCAAAAGAGAAAAGATTAACAACACACTATTTCTGAAATATAGAGAAAGAAATCTTCTCATTGTCCAAGTTTATATCGATTATATCATATTTGGAGCTACTACCAGCTCCCTTTGTGATGAATTTTCCCGACTGATGAGCAGTGAGTTTGAGATGAGTATGATGGAAGAACTCAAATTCTTCCTTGGCTTACAAATTAAGCAAGGTACAACTGGAACTACTGTATGCCAATAGAAGTATATTCAGGTCTCAAAAGGTTCCATATGAAGGATGCAAAGCCTATTGACACTCCTATAGAAACCTCTTCTAAACTAGACTTGGATGAACCTGGTACCTCTATAAATAAAACCATGTATATGGGGATCATTAGTTCACTACTCTACCTGATAGCCAACAAACCTGACAATGTGTTTAGTGTTGGCATGTGTGCTTAATTTCAAGCAAGTTCGAAGGAATCTCACTTAAAAGTAGTCAAGAGGATTCTAAGATATCTTAAAGGACCTCTTACCTAGTTCTTTTCTGTAGAAAAAGTACCTCAGGAATGGCTCATTTTCTTGGATCATCCTCAATATCTTAGGGTACCAAAAAGCATAACTCAATAGCACTCTCCAGTGTTGAAGTTGAATATATTGCAGTTGTATCATGTTGTGATCAACTGTTGTGGCTCAAGAAGCAACTTAAGGACTTTGGTAGTCTCTCAGATTATATGCCCTTATTCTGTGACAACACAAGTGTTATCAATATGACTAAGAATCCAATTCAGTATAAAAAAACAAAATACATTGATACTAGACACCACTTTTTTAGAGATAATATAGAGAAGGTGATGATCAACTTGCTAACATCTTTACCAAGGCACTAGTAGAGAAAAAATTAAGAAAAATAGGATAAGGCTAGTGTTAATGAGGTCAATTTGAATGCATGCTGATCTTTTTCATCCTCCAATTATGGCTAAGACTTGGTAAGAATGTTTCAGGTCAGATGGCACACCTATGTCTAACTCAATCTCATAGTTTTTTGCAGATATACACCCATGGCAGGAAGGACAAGATAGGGAGAAGGCAAAATAGCTTAGAGTGTTGTGTGCTCAAATTTTCATGTAGGGAAAAGGTTTTTAGTTATGTTATTATCACACTCTATTCATGAATAGAGGCCATAATTTTGTTTTCCAACAAAGTGTTATGTCCATAGTCACTCAAAAATGCCACCCTCTCCTTCAATCTACAAGCCAGTCTGATTCTTTATTTCCTTATCCTTAAAGATTTACTCTCGTCTATCTTTTTTTATCAAGGGAAGCAAAGTGTACAACTCTTGTCCAATAAGGGAGCTAAGTTTGCACAAAAATGGAGGGATGACAGATGAAGGCAATTGATGCTCTTTAACCCGCATACCCTGGTTCCTACCTCTCTTATAGGTTCTCTTATTCCTGTCCTAGTGGCTAGTTGTCTCTCTCTATAAATATAGCACAACTGCTTCTTTTTGTTATGGTCCTCTGTTTGAATAAGTGTTTGATATTTTTTCTTGATTCCTGCATGAGTTCTCTTGGTGATATTTTCTCTCCTCCTTATCTCATCTTCCATGCTTATATTAGTGTTACCTCAATGGTCATAAGTTAATATGTGTGTGCTATCTATGTTTGGTTTACTACTTAACCTTTTTTATCATGCCAAAAGAGGAAAGTTGAGATATAGTTGTGCATAGTATGTGAGTTGAGAGAGAACAAGGAATGGTGAATGAAGACAATGGATTGGTTCTTACACTCGAGGAAAATAAAGTGTAAAATGCTTAGGGGTATCAGTGATAGAGGGAACTGGTGGAGATAAAGTTTGTGGCTTATGTTGCTAAGTCCTGTGTGTATGATGTGTGCTATGCAATGGTTGAGGTTGCTAAATGCTTTCATGGGTTTGTCATTATAAAAAAAGGGAAATTATTAAGTCTTTAGTTTTGATGTTTGATAAACTGCATGTTGGGGACCTATTTCCTAAAGATTGTGTGATGATAAAGTTGTTGCTACTCAGGAAAAAGGTTGGGCTTACCTGTCACTATCACAGTCAACCGCATAGCTAGGCACAAGTACAAAAGTTGGTGAAAAGTTGTTGTCACCTTTTTTGTCTCAACCAATGACATTCCTCCTAGGTTTTCTTGTGTCATACATATATTGCTCATCTTCTCAACAAGAAAACCAAGCTTCTATATTCTTATAACAAAAATATCTTTTGAAACTCTTGGATCAAAGCTTCACTTTGCAAAAGGAAACTGATAGCTCATCAAGTTGTATTTTCTTTTCTTGTTGTATTTGAATCTTTGTATTATGGTCTTAAATGTTGCTATTGATTATTAGCAGGTGTTGTGGTGTAAACCTTTTTTCTCTGTAATCATCTAGAGTTAGGTGATTCTCAAGCTAGATTTAGCTTGGCTTTCTAGTTAGAGTTAGCTGGTGTGTTGGTGTAGTAGAGTTGCTGAGCTTTTTCCTTGTAAGAGAGTTGTTACTAGGAGAGATAGGATTAAGATTTTATTCTTGAAGTCTGGAGTCTGTATTCAAGAAGTTGTTTGGATATAGTGGAGCTTAGAAATCCTTTCGACAGATCGTGGTTTTTCTCTCTTGAGCAACATAAAACTGATGTGTCTACTATTTACTCTTTCCTTGCCCTTTATTATTAAGTTTCTCCTAGTCTTGCTATTTGAGTCTTGTTTGGGAACAGGTCCCAAGTTGAGGAGCAATCCACTGCAGTTCTTCACTTCTTTAATTTAATTTTTTGTGAATTTTAGATTTGTCGTAAGTTTGTATTTTATTTAGATTCAAATCATCCATTGGTAACTTCATTGTAAATTTACTTACTGTTAACCAAAGTTTAAAATTTACAGTGATTGCTTAAAACAAATTAGTTTTAGATCTTTAAAATACGCCTCTAATTTGGTGTTGTTTTCAAACTTCTTAGAGTTTATTTTAATTGTTGCATTTTATTATTTGATACACACAAATTTTGCTTAAAACGAATTAGTTTTAGATATTTAAAATATGCCTATAATTTGGTGTTTTTATCACACTTAAGATTTATTTTAATTGTTGCATTTTATTATTTGATACACACAAATTTTACAGAAGTTTAGTCGTTGTAAAGAATCTATAAAAATTTATCTGAAACAAACATGTGTCTAGAAACTAGTATATATATACACACAGAATTTTGATCGAGGTGTGCATTTGTCGTGGCACCCCCTACTCTCTCCTTAATAGATCCGTCCTTGGCTCCATAGAGTGTTAATGTTAAATTATGCATAATTATCCTTACTAAATTTTTAATAAATCAATATATATATATATATATATATATATATATATATAAGAGGATTAAGAATCTGCTGATGTAGCACCTTCCAATTACCAGCAATGATATTTATCTATTTTGTCATTTTTTGACTGTTTTACTTGAATTTTACTTTTAAAAAATATCAAAAGAAAAATAAATCAGTTAGCTGGGCACACTCCAACAGTCGCTTATTAAACTTTAGTAACTGTTGGAAAAAGAACGAGAAGAATCAGTCGGTTTTCATAGGAAACGTCTCTGTTTCAACAGTTAAAAAGAGGAAAAGGGAAGAAAGAGGAGAAGAATTAGATTGCAATTCTGTTGTTCTTTGTTTCATCAAATTTTTGCAAATTTCTATTGGCTAATTTTTGTCTCAATGTTTAATTTAATACATTCCATCTTTTCCTATTTCTTTGTCACTAACCTGAGAAGGAGATGGTTCCCCCATTTTTTATGGCTTATTTTTTTTTTACTGTAGTGTTCTTAAACACAATCTATTAATGAGTCTTGTAAGTATTCAATTTTGTTGTAATTTCCCTGTAAGTATTCAATTTTGTTGCAAATTTCATTTTTCATTGTTTGTCGATTATGCCTTCGATAATTCTAATTGTTTGGTTCTTATTTTCAGGTTCCACACTCCGTATGGATAAATTTGTTGTGGTCGTGTGAGGTGAAGTTAGCCGTGTGGAAGCCTTATTATTTTCCAATTAGCCGACTATTATAAGTGTTTGGTTATTGTTTTCAGTACCGAAGCTCTTCGATTACAAATATTTTTGGTTTAAACCAGACACATTTTGTTGTTATGGGAAACCTGTTCTACTATAAATGTGTGATCCATAAGCGCTTTGATTTAGAGGGGCCCTCCTATAACCATACAATTGATAGGCCAGGAGGAGAGGCGGGTCAAACTATCACGTTTAAAGACCTAGATCTGAACTTTGTCTTTCGATTGCATCAATCTTGGTATAAAGAGCTTATAAGGTGGTAAAACCTTTGTCCAGTTCTTTTTATTGTTGTCTTTATATTTATAAAATAATCTGACTTTATTCTCGCGATTCTAAAAAAAATTGATATACATTGTTAGCTTCTGGAAGCTGAGAATATCATGGACTACAGTGTTTTGATTGGTCTTCATATCTGCAATTATTGCATCCTTCTGGTAACAATGTGGAAGTCTTTGTACATCCATATTGTCATTACTATATATTTTTTCTGCTTAATAATTTTCTTTTGTGCTACTTGGTCGCATGACACTCACTAATACATTTTCAGGCAAAGTTGATGCTCAAGATTATTGTTATGTGATGAAAAAATTCCTGATAAGGGATTACAATAACAACAAACCTAGTATATTCTCTTATTTGATAAGGGACTGGTCATGAAGAAAAGGTGTGCCATGTATGCTGTTCTTCTTTGGTTTCTGACTTTAAAGGTGTCATCTCAATCTCTTCCAATCAATAAAACAAAATGAATAGTATGGAAATCTGAACGCTCGGTAGGCATGCCCTCTTGTGATACCAAAGTGCACTTCATTTGCAGATGATGCTGAAAGAGCCTGTATAGGTGATACTGTAGGTTTACATAGAAGGAAACAAAAATGATTAGGCCAATTGATCCTTGAAATATTGACGATGTATTAATCTGCACTAGCACTCATGTATAACACTCCAGATATTATACGCCTATGATAGACACAGGAGCAGAAGCTAATTTATGTAGATATAATTGTTTACCTAAAAGTAAATGGGATAAATTGAAGACACCAATAATAGTTAAACGATTTAATAATGAAGGAAACATAATTACTTATAAAGCTAAGAGTGTAAAAACATAAGAATGGGATAAAATATTAACAATAGAAGAAATCTATAATTATGAGCTAACATCAAAAGATATACTTGTAGAAATGTCATTTTTAGATAAATTATACCTACATATAATAACTAGAATGGATTGGTGGTTTACAACACCATGTAAACAGAAAGTAAGAGCAAAAAGATTTACTAATAAAATAAGAAAGAAAACTGATTGGATAGAAGGAAGTGAAAAAATTACACAAAAATTAGAAAATATAAAAAATACTGAAGATACAATAGAATTGGTCGTATTTTCAATAAATAAAAAGAAAATAACTATATTTTCAATAAGTAAGATAGAAATAATTAAGAAAAAATTAGAACAATTATATAGTGAAGATCCATTAAAAGGATGGAAAAACATAAAACCACTATAAAAATTGAATTAATAGATAAAAATAGCATAATAACTCAAAAACCATTAACATATAATTTTGACGATTTAAAAGAATTTAAAATGCACATAGAAGAATTATTAGAAAAACAATACATACAAAAAAGTAATAGTAAACATAATAGCTCAGCATTTATAGTAAATAAACATAGTGAACAGAAAAGAGGAAAAAGTAGAATGGTTATTGATTATAAAAATTTAAATGTAAAAATTATGACATATAATTACCCATACCGAATAAGATATTAAAAATAAGACAAATACAAGGATATAATTACTTTAGTAAATTTAATTATAAATTAGGATTTTACCATTTAATGTTAGAAGAAGAATCTAAGGAATTAACCGCATTTACGGTACCATAAGGATTTTATGAATGGCATGTACTACCATTCGGATATAAAAATGCACCAGGTAGATATCAACATTTTATGGATAGTTATTTTAAACAATTGCCTAATTGTATAGTATATATAGATGATATACTATTATATACAAAGACCAAAGAAGAACATTTAAAATTATTAGAACAATTTACAGATATAATAGAAAAATTCGGAATAAGTTTAAGTGAAAAGAAAGATGAAATTATGAAAAATCAGATAGAATTTTTTAGGAATACAAATAGATCAAAGTGGAGTAAAAATGCAATAACATATAGTACAAAAAATAATAAATTCAAAAGAAGAATTAGATACAAAAAAGAAATTACAATCATTTTTAGGATTAGTAAACCAAGTAAGAGAATGTATACCAAAATTAGCAGAAAATCTAAAGCCCTTACAGAAAAAATTAAAAAAGGATGTAGAATATAATTATAACGAAGAAGATAAAAAATTAGTTCAAAAATAAAAATACTTTATAAAAAATTACCAAAATTACAATTTTCAGATGAAAATAAAAAATTTATATATATAGTAGAAGCAGATGCTAGTGAATGTAGTTATGGAGGAGTACTTAAATATAGATATGAAGAAGAAAAATTAGAACACCATTGTAGATACTACTCAGGTACGTTTAATGAAACAAAAATAAAATGGAAAATAAATAGAAAAGAATTATGCTCATTATATAAATGTTTATTAGCATTTGAGCCATATATTGTATATAACAAGTTTATTGTACGAACAGATAATACACAGGTACATTGGTGGCTAACAAAGAAAATACAAAATTCAGTTACAACAAAAGAGATTCGTAGACTAGTCTTGAATATATTAAATTTCACATTTATAATTGAAGTAATTAGTACTAACAAAAATGTTATTGCAGATTACATATCAAGACAAAGCTACACAGACTGATATAATAGAAGAAGATACTCTAGAAAAGATATTCAACACCCTAACTACGCTTTCAATGAAAGTGGACAGTATGGGTAATGAAATAGAAATGCTAAAGACTAATGACGTTAGCTGAAGTCTATAGCTACAAATCAGCTAACTCAGCAGTGTGCAGAGCTATGTCGATTGGAAGATATTAAAACTCCAGAGCTAGAAAGAGACATTGGGACACTCCACAAAACCCATAACGTTTATCAATCTACTTCTGCAGGTACAAGCAAAGGAGTTAGGAAAAACACAAATATGAACCTAAACAGGCTATTTGATAAACCGTTTATTCCAAATACACCAAAAGATCCTATGTTCATACCCCCACAAATTACCACATACCGAGATAGTTTAAACCAAGATAAAAAGACCTACAACTATACAGCCCAAACATACATAGAAAATATTTACAAAATACAAACCTTCTTAAATACCAACCCTAGAGCTATAAACATCCAAGAACCACATACGAATTATATAACCCAGAAGCTAACCGGATACAATAAGCTAATTGCTTTACCCAAAATCAAACCAAGTTTAGTTAAAACCTGTCATGAATATGGACTACTTAGTACCATATATACCCAAGACGGAAATGAAATATCCAATATACCAGAAATATATGATTCATTTAACATTTTTAAAAGAATAACCAAAGGTAACCTATTTTTTATAAAATTTTACACGGCACCAGCAGAGATATTGTATGATGAAGTTAAATCACCTATACAAGTTGTAAAAATAGGAATGACCCGAGATACGATTATACCAGAAGATATCATTCCACAACCAAAAATACCTAGAATTGAGATACCAAATTTTTATGCAAATAAGAGAATGATCGGACTATCCACAATTCTTCAAGAGTTAGCAAACACTTATCGCAACAGAAATCCCATATGGAGTTATTATTCAAGAGGTAATGTAATAGTATACTCAAATTCAAAGGAAATACGAGAAGCAGATATGGAAGACTTTAGGCAATGGATCTTGACTTTACTTAATCCAAAGAAAAAACCTATCGCCAGAGCCATTAGAGAAAAAATTATTTCGAAAGAATTATTAACCAGATATTACAAGTTAATTGGACATAAATATCCAGACCATCAATGTTCAAAATGTAATGGAGAAGATAATATTATCCCAGAAGTTCAACTAGAATAGAAGAAGATAAAAGCGATAGCTGGAAGATGCAAGATATGAAGCAATAATGGAGATACAGAGCAATAAAAAGAAGATAACTACGGATAAAGAAAGAAGACAAAGAAAGTAATTCAAGGAGAAAAATAAAGATGAAAGATTTAAAATAGCTAGATAGCTTTACGTAAATATCATGTAACTAGGCTTTTTGACTTTTCTTAGTCTTTTTTGGCAAGTAGTGTCATTATTAGATTTTTGGCAAGTAGTGTCATTATTAGATTAGACATTAGCTTTAGGACTCTTTGCAGAAACGTTTTTCTTACTTTTGTAAAGTAACTGATAAATGTAAAGAAAAACAGTGTACGCATTTTCATTTCTAAGAATATAAATAAACGAGCACTTGCTCAGATGAAGGCAAGCCTTCATACATTGAAGCAAAAAAAATCTCTTGTCCACAACAAAAATTTTGCTTATTTATTAAAAAATAGGTATATTTTAATGTAAAAATCTATGGAGGAACAAAGCTTAGAATTATCAAAACTACCAGAACAGGTATATTCATTTACTATTATGAATAACTAAATTCATAAATTCCTAACAATCATGATATGATAAAATAAGTTCATGTTAGTTGTTTTATAGTAGAATTATTCGAAAAATAGCATGTTAAGAAGTTTATTAGCAAAGTGAAAAAGGAGAAAAATTTCTAAGATCTATGCCATCCAAACATTAACTATAAATGTTCACCTATTTTCTTATACCTTCTTCCTAGATTAAAAAATATTATTTTTATTTTTAATCCTTCATGGTTTTCATATATTTTTTCATCTATTATAGATTCTTCTTTGTTCATTTTTTATTTAATTATTAATAGATCATGTTTGTATGTATATTCTAGACTATCTATTATCGATTCTAAATTTAATATTTCTTCTTTATGTGCATTTATTGAGTTTTTACTAACTCCGGCAATTATGTTATATTGTAGTCTTTCTATCCTTATTTTTAATTCTTTACATTTTTAGATATTATTTGCTTTAATTCTTTATATTTTGATAATTTTTGGACTTTATTCATCTAAATAATATTTTGGGGGATATCTAAATTTATTTTTATCAAATAAGTCAGTCATAATAAATAAATTAATCAAATAAATCTAAATATATACTACTTCCGTAACTTTAAGCTCTGATACCAAATTGTAAGGGGGTGCGGATAACTTGAGTGGTAAAATAGATCTATTATAAGTAGAATGGATCTATTTTTATTTGTGCGTGAATATTTCTTAACTTCTCTAAATATTTTTATTTTGAGTTTATTTATGTTAGTTTCATCGATATTCATATCTTGTGGGATGATTATATGGTAATTGGTTAAATGCTTTACTATAGTATTCTTTATTTTTTTTCTTTAGTTTTTGTAATTCTTCTATATTATTTTGAAAGTATTCTAAATATTCTATATATTTTGTTTCAAAATATCCAATTAGATTATCTTTCATAAGTTTTTCTAATAATATTATTTCTTCCATATTTTGTCTCCAATATTTTAAATATTCATAGTCTACCATATTATCCTGTAGTAATTGCAGAGTTATAAATTTTTGTATAGTAATTTATTTAATTGTACTGTAATGTATATCTAATTCTAGATTTTCAATGCTATTTATTATCTTGTGTTGTTCTTCTCGTAGCGATTTTTTTAAATTATATAAACTCTCACATGTACTTTTTCCTAATTTTTCTAGGGTTTTATCTATCCATATTAATTTTTCTTTTAGATTCTCCATTATTTTTCTAATTCGGTTTCTATAATTAATTTCTTCATTTAGATTATCTTGATTTTCTCTAGTTTTTCTAATATATTCTAACATTTCTTAATCTGAATAATATCCATCTGGGTAATTATCCAGGTATAACTGTTCTATCCAATTTATAGTTTCAATTTCATAGTCTAATACTTTTTCTAATATTATTCTCTTAATATCTATAATTTCTATATCTCTAAGTATATATAAGATTAAGATTTTAAGATTATCTATCATTTAAAATTGGTTAAATACTTTATTATAATATTTTTTAGTTGTTTGTTTTAATCTCATTAATTCTTCTATATTTTTACTAAGAAATCGTATATATTTTATATCTATTTTCCAAAATTCTAAATATACATAATTTATCATAGTCAGTGTGTGGGTTTGGTATGTAAATATTTATAAGAGTAGTTCGGTAGGTGTGGTATATAATTAATTCTAGTCATAAAATATCTATCAAATATTTTTTCCAATATGATTTTTCTTATATCCACTATTTCTATATCCTTAAGTACATATAAAACGAGTATTTTAAATTTATCTACCATTTCGTCAGATAAATAATTATCCATTTTTCATAAAAATTTTATTTTCAAAATATTCCTGAAATATGAAAAATAAAAGAAACTAGAAATAGTAGGATTGCTGAATTAGAAAGAGAACTACAAATGTTAAAAGATTTGTATGAAAAAAGACAGAAAGAAAAAGAAGAAAAAGATAAAGAACAAAAATTATTAAATGAGATAAATCAATTTAAGGAAAAATTAGAAATAAGCAATAAAGAAATAGAAACCAGGGAATTAGAAATAAATACAATAGATGTTGAAGAAACAAATAATTATGATTCAGAAGATAGTGAAACATATACAGAAATTTTAACAAATACAAAAAATTTAGAAATCAATGAAAAACAAGAAGTAATTAATGAAGAAAACTTAGAAAATAAAAACACAGAAATAAATACTCTTGATAAAAAAGAAAATGAAAATATAATACCTAGAACATCAGAAATAAGAAAACCTACATATTATAAGAATAAATTCAAAAGATATAATCTAAAAGATGAATATGACAAATGGACACCAAAACAAATAGTTAATAAAATTTATAACTTTTTAGACTTAGATTGTGTAATAGATACAGAAAAAGCAATACAACTATGGATAGGATATATGACAAAACAATTATTAGATAATAATATAAACGTAACAGATGCACCAAAATATATGGAAAGAACACTAATAGGAACAGTGAAATTATGGTTTTCAAATTTAACTGAAAATAGCAAGAAGGTATTAAGAACTGGTAAACCTACAGAAGGAACATCATCAATAACTACAACTAAATTAACACCTATAGAATTATTAAAAAAAATATGAAATAGCTATAAAAGACGAATTTAGCAGCATGACAACAGAAGAAGAACAAAATGAAGAGAAAGATACAAATAGGAATTTAATGTTAAAATTAGCAATATGTAATATGTGTTACATAGATGAGTATACTTGCGCATTTAAAGAATATTATTATAAAGGAACATATAACACAGAAGAAAGTAAAGAAATAAGAAAATTATATTTTAATAAATTTACCTGAACCATTTAGTTCAAAAATAATAAAAAGTTGGGATGAAGCAAAAATAGTAGATACTTTAGGAGAAAGAATAAAATTTTTACAACAAAGGTATAGAAACCTATGTGAAAAATATAGAGAAGAAATAAAAATAGAAAAAACATTAATAAGAAATTTAACATGTTGCAAAGATAAAATAGCACCTCAATTTGGATGTGAAGAAAGATATTATAAGAAAAGAAAAAGACATAAGAAATATAAGAAATATAAAAAATCAAAATATAAATATAAGAAACTGAGAAAAAGATATTATGTAAAAAATTATAAACATAAAAGATCATATAGGAAAAAGAAATCTATCAAAGAATGTACTTGTTATAATTGCGGAAAATTAGGGCCTTTAGCTAGAGATTATAAATTACCTAAAAACCCAAAAAATAAAAAAATATTAGAAATAAAAATAGAAAATATAGAATATATGCAGATAAATTATATAGATTACGAATTAGAAAGTAAAGACAGTATATATGAAATTTCAGAGAATGAAAGAGATAATGAAATAGATAGTGAATTAGATGAATTAAATGACTGAAGAAGATATAAAAATAATAACAAAAGAAGAATATTTAAGTGAAGAAGGAACAAATCAAAAAATAATATTTGATAGTCACATATTTGATGAAATAAAAGGAAAAGAATTAGATTTAAGTGTAGAAAAAATATTTAAAATACCAACAATTAAAAACATATTTAGTAAAAGAAAAGAAGAATACTACGTAGTAAGCCAAAAAGAACATGTAATAGATTGTAGATATGCAAAAGGTAAAGCTAGTATATCGCTACTAACAAAAAGGATAATTAATAAAGAAATAAACGATATAAAAATTAGAGACCCAATAAAATACGTACACCTAGGAGGTACAGAGATATTAATAAAAGCATGTTTCAGAAAAGGAATAGATACACCAATAGAATTATACCTAGAAGATGATAGAATTATAAAACCTATAGAAAAAAGTATAATAGTTGCCATAAAAGGAAATTTAATATACTAAAAATTTAAATTTATAATAAGTGCATATTATTCAGTAGAAATAACAGATAAAAATATAGATAAATCATTAGTATTATATTGGAAAATATTAGGAATAGAACTAACCCCAGGAAGTAAAATATTTACAGCAAGATGTAAAAATCTATATGTATTAACAACGAAACATAAAATAACGGAAAAAAATAAAATTGACAAAATACAAATAGAAAGTCCTTTAGAACAATTTGTAAAAACAATTGATAATAATGATTATAGTTATAGAGACATAGATATAGAAGAAAATTTAGAAACAATAAATGATAGAATAAGCACAACAAAAAGAATAACTTATGAAAAATCAGAATCATCAAGTTCATCAAAAAGAACAAGTTATGAAACAAATTCAAAAACTAATTTAAACCAATATTACATAACAGGAACAATAAATGAAAAAAAATATTTAATACTCCTAAACCAAAATGGGTCTGATATCCTATCAGTGCAACTTATTAGCACATAAAGAAGTCCACCATACCAATGAATTGGAAATAACTTATTTGATTTAGTAGGGGTACTAACGTGCTACCTTATAAGGTATTGTTGCAGAGAATGTACACATATCGAAGAAACTTTTCAGGTTATGTTAAGACATATAAATTCGACATGAACATGATGAGCAGTTCATTGACCAAGGCTAGACGATGATAATCTTTGTTCATGACAGTTAATTCAACTAAAATGAACATGAAGTTCATAGATGGTTATATGAAGCAAAGTACCTGACTTTGGTGACACTCTATTTGTCTCTCATTTTTCACATCCTTAGATGTCTTATATGAACTTGGTGTATTTTCTTGAGGAATGGAATTCCTCTCCAAGATCTGATGTAATTTATACTTGTGGCTACCTGCAATCATCAGAGATAATTCAATTGTGGGGTATGCAACACAACAGTGAGTGTTAGACAAATATCATGTCAAGTGAAAATAAAGCTTGCTAAACAGTAGTTTGATTTCAATTAGGCAAAAGAATCACTAAGATTTGCCAATGTTGAAATTACTCCCAATGGGTAAATTTCCATAACTCTGTCTCAAAGCTTCAAAGAAACTATCATCCTTTGGATCTTGCATCACTGCAAGGAAAATCGTGAACTTCAATTCTTATGACAAAAATGTTGTGAATATGTTATGATAAAGCTATAATAGTTGTTATGGAAAAACATACATTGGTCAAAAAATGCATTCCTGTAATTAGGGCCTGAGTTGCTTAAACTGCGATGGAGGAATTAATCTCCTTTCTTACAATATACATCTGCCGTTCTATATTTGATAATGTTTAATTTGGTATATTTCGTCTTTTTCAAAGAAGAAGATGGTTCTCCCAATTTTCTGTGGCTTAGTTTTACTATAGAAAGTTGGTAAAGACAATCTATTAACGAGCTCTATAAGTGTTCAATTTCGTTGAAATTTCTCAACGTTTAATTTGGTGGCGATTTTTAGGCGGAACGACAAGCTGGGAAACTTATAAAAGCTAAGCCATTTAATTCTACAAAGAAACGCATGGGTATCGTGATGGAGCTTGCTGGAGGAGGTTTAAGGGCTCGTACTAAAGGCGCTTCAGAAATAATTCTAGCTGCTTGTGGCAAGGTAAGTAATTCCAGTGGGGAGATTGTTCCCTTGTATGAAACATCAACTAATCATCTGAAGAGCATAATTGATCAGTTTGCCAGTGAAGCTCTCCGCACTTTGTGTCTTGAATATATGGAGTTGGAAAAAGGATTCTCCCCTGCTGCTGATATTCCAGTTTTTGGGTATACTGGTATAGGTATTGTAGGTATAAATGATCTTGTTCATCTTGGAGTCAGGGAGTCTTTTGCGCTCTGTCGTTCAGCTCGGGTTAATGTACGAATGGTTACCGATGATAACATCAATACTGCAACAGCCATAGCTAATGAATGTGGTATACTGACCGAAGCAGGTATTTCCATTGAAGGTCCAGCTTTTCGGGATAAGAGTCAAGAGGAAATGCTAAACCTGATTTCCAAAATTCAGGTACTTCAATCATTTTGGTTTACAAATGAGAGAGGAGATTTTAACTAATCTATATATATACAGATATAAATGTTCACCTATTTT
>NC_061114.1:69257033-69333988 GCF_002878395.1 Capsicum annuum
TTCTGTAATGACACATTAAGATCATTTGTGATTCCTAAAACATCAGTCATCAAATACAATAAGAAAACAGTCTCAAAAGTTTGACAACTTTTGAGAAATTCTGATGCGCTAGCTTTTTCTTTCGAAGTACTTACATTTTCAACAAGAGAATCAAGTACATCAATAATAGAGGCAAAGTTACTAATAAAGTTTTCAAATGACTTGTAGTGAGATCCCCAACGAGTGTCATCGACTTTACTAAGACCAAGTACTTGATTCAAATCTCTACCCTTTCTAGCTTACCCATATCTAATGCCTCTTGGAGTTTTTCTTTTTGGGATTCTCAAAATTCATCCACACGTTTAAAGAAATCCCCCAACACATTTAAAATATTTGAAGTCAATTATACAAGTTCTCCTATTTGAACACATCTTTTAGAAACCGCAACAAGAGTCAATTGAAGTTGAAGAGCAAAACAATGAACGAAGTGAGTCGGTATACTTTCTTGTCTAATTAATATTTTAAGACCACCTAAATCACCTTGCATATTGCTTGCCCCATCATAACATTGCCCTCGTACATAAGTTAAAGTTAAAGAATGGCGAGCAAGTACATTCACAATTGCTTTCTTTAGAGATAAAGCACTAGTATCTTTAACATGAATAAGTCCAATGAATGCTTCCATCACAAATCCCTTTTTATCAACATATCATAAACAAATAGCCATTTGCTCTTTGTGTGATACGTCTCTTGATTCATCAACCAACAAAGCAAAGTAGTCACCATCTAAATCCTTTGTTATAGCTTTGATTATTTTAATCTTACACGCAGTCACAATATCTTTTTGAATATCATGAGAAATCATTTTATTATTTTTTGGAGCTTTTTATAACACATAAGTTTTAATGTCATCACATCTATCCGCAAGCCAAGAAAGTGCTTCAAGAAAATTACCTTTGTTCAAGGATGATTCACTTCCATCATGACCACAGAATGCTAAACCTTGATTTAGAAGAAATCGGACCACATCGATTGAAGCATTTAAATGAACTCAATATTCATTCTTACTTTTCTCGTCCAACTTGTAAAATGCAGCTCAATAGATTGTTCTTCCTTTATTAGATCTTCACATTTTCTTTTTGATTGATTATGAATGCTATTCGGAGGACCATTGTGTGTTGCAAAGCTATTTTTTCTGTGTCAATTTCTAAATCCCTTCATCAAAAATATATTACCACCACCTTGATGAATGTTTTCACCTTGAAATAAATAACAAGTTAAACAATAAGTTGCATCTGCACTTACATTATATTCCAACCAATCAAAATATTTGTCAAACCATTTAGAAACAAAACTGCATGGAGTTTCAAAAAAGTTTGTTTGAGGAAACTCATGATCTCGAGGTTGGCAAGGACGTTTTAGAATATATGCCCTTCTTATCTCATCACAATGTTTGGAGGATAACTCAAAATTGGAGGTCTTTCAGTGGGGTCAGCCTTTAGATCATTTACATCAAATTTGTCTTTGAGAAGAGTAAGATGGTATTTTTATTTGATCAACATCTTCATCTCGAGGTGATTGATTTTGAGACGTTGAACTTATTTTTGAAAATTTACAAAAATACTTCTCCAAGCTCATTGAAACCTCAAACTAAAATAAAAGTCAAGCGCATCACACTTATTATTCAATTTCAACAAATACAAAAAACATGACTACTTGAAACATTGTCCGATTATCCCAAATAATATTAACTAGCAAGTTATCTACCAGATAAAACTAGAATATTAAATTACTTAATCCAAAATCAAAAAAATACACAAAAGCAAGTTTAAGGGGAAAAAACACTAAACTAAAAGATAAGAAGAATTAAAGAATACCTTTTAGCAATTCACACTCCAATAGTCGTTGAAAAAAAATTATAATGATAGCTCATTGAAACTTGAAGACTTTAATACCAAATTGTTGATTAATTAGTATCAAAGATAGTTAAAGGAGTAAAAAATTTCAATATTTTTCTAAGAATAAGTAGAGAAGATTCAAGATTGTGGTAAAGTGAAGGGTTACAGAAGGAGAAGTGTAAGAGTTAGGTTTTACCTTTAACCTATTATTTTTTAAGTTAAAAAGAAAAAGTTTGCATTATTTTTTTTTATATAAAAAATCAGATTTCCTTGGTAGCTGTGGGCAAAACAACACCAAATTCTCGCACCTTTTTTTTAATAATTTATTGGCCCTTTTTTATTTGTATTGTAATGTCCTTTTTTTTTATAATTTAAAGCTGGGCCTTTGTAACGCCCCGAATCTGGTACCCGAAATGCTACACGGTGCTCATGACCCCAAAAGACCATAAGCTAACCTATGAATGATATCTGTAACTGAGCACTGAATAATAATAATAATATTGTAAATGCGGAAACATGAACTGAAAGGTCATAAGGTTCAAACTGAATAAATATCTGATAAAACAATGTCTGAAAAATGGTATAGCAATATCAAGACAAATCTGAAATAACTGTCTAATATGCTATAGTCTGAAAGCCTCTAAACTGTCTGAATAAGGAGTTGATGGGACGTGTCCCCAACTAACTCCATCTACTAAAATAAATTGGAAACTAAAATAGTAATGTAATCATCATGTCCTCAAAAGATGAGGACTCACTTCTAACTCTGACTGTTGAGATTGGAATCTACTACTGATCTTGAGCTCGTGCCTCTAAACCTATGGTATAAGACACCATAGCGCGAATGCGTCAGTACTTTGAATGTACTGGTATGCAAGTGAGGTAGGCTAAATGCATGGGGTTCATGTGCATGAACAAATATAACTGACTGACTAACATGAATGTGAGAATACATGCATGACTATGTAACTGTAACTAAGATCGTGTTGGGACTGAATATTATATTACTGATACATGGATAACTATGTTTAACAGTTCTGATTATGAAGAACTGGTCTGGTTGACTATATCTGACAGTCCTAAAGCTAAAGACTGATTACATATGTTCTGATAATTGATAACATGAGCGACTGTGTCTAAAAGTATCGAATCTGATGGAACTAGCTGAGTTTCATACTGTATCTGAGTAACTAAATCTGAAATCAGTCCTATCTAGTGGGGGATCTCTGAGTATACTGGTAATAAAGAAGATTTGACTTTGTCTGAGATCCGTCCTACCTAAAGGGTGATCTCTGAATCTGATTGTGTTGCTACTTATTGACCATAGTTGAGATCAGTCCTATCTAATGGGTGATCTCGTAGTATATTTATAATGACAAGGATTGACTATATCTGACAGTTTTAAATCTGTATTACTAAGCTAAATTGACTGTATTTGACAGTCGTAATTTTTGTAACTGAAATTGTGGGATGTATTCATCTAACCGACATACCCCATACTAAACTAACTGGGGTCCAACCTATAACCCCAGTTGGAAGGGTGTCAGTACTGCACTACTGGTAAAGACAACTGCTGTGGAGTCAGTCCTAATCTAGCGGGTGACCCCTGGGATCAGTCCTATACATTTAAATGTGCTAACGGGTGATCCTTGAATATGTCGTCCTATCTTACAGGTGACATCTCGTACCTACACTGGCTACGTAGTTCTGAAACTTAGGGATTGCTTCTAGGGATCTCAGTCCTATCTAGCAGGTGAGTCCCCATCCCTAGGCTCGCTCGGTGTTGAATCTTACTCCCATCTGAAAGACACTAAACTGATTAATTGAACTAATTGTCTGAACTGAACTGAGCTGATTAACTAAACTGAACTAATACTAGTGGTATTGTCTAGCGGAGCTAAACTGAATTTACTGAGTTTCGTTGACTGATGGAATGTAATGAGTTCTGAGGACTGACTGAGAATACTGAAGTTACTGAGATTGAATAGGAATATTGAGGTTACTGAGATTACTGAGTACTGAGATCACTGAGTTTACTTAACTACTGAGATTACTGAGATTTTTGAGATTTCTTGAGTCACATGATTGACTGAGTTCTATGGATCATATCTTGACTGAGAGTATCGTGAAAACATGACATGACTCTAGGCACACATCTAATGTTTCGGGTACAAGTACCTCAGGAATCGATGAGAAGAAATTGACATAGTATGGCTTACTTGAACATATGACCAACAACATAATTCATAATTCATATATTGAAGCACTTCACCAAACATGTGATATGGATAAGCTTGTACATACATGGGGATTTCATGATATCATACTTGTCACACCCCTATTTTTTACCGCCCCCAACCCCGCTAAGGAGTTGGTTTTGAGAAAAAGGGGTTTTCCAATTAAAATGACGTTTTGAATAGGGATTATTTTATTTACAGAGTCGCCACTTGGAATTGAGTTTGGGTGTTCCAAGTCACTTTATTGAATCTCTATTCAAAGGAAATAACTCTTAATTTTTGGTCTGTGAATTAGAAATCCAGATAAGGAATTCTGTTAACCGAGGGGAAGGTGTTAGGCATCCCTTGAGTCCCGTAGTTCTAGCATGATCGCTTTAATGACTTACGTCTAGCTTAAATTAATCTCTTAGATATATAATATTTGTTAGCCTAAAAGTGATTTCTTTCCTGTTTTTATTTATTGAGAATTTATTAAAAACTGCCTTAATGCGTGGCTTACCTATAATAGTACTTTTTGGCCTTACCACGAGTTTTGATATATTTCTCGCGCCATTGAGGTATTTATGAGTCGTCCCCATTTTCCTAGTCTAAATAAGCACCTAATAGGTTTAAAATCTACCCAACCCAATTCAATCGGCTTCAAATGGTAGATTAATTTTATTGTAACAAATGGTTGGTAGTAGGGCTTTCCAACTTCATCGCTAACTTTCACTTGTATATTGAATTTTTAATTTTCTAAAGATCAAAAACCTAAATCTTTCTTTTCGAAATCGCTTCCTCGCAAATGAGTTTCTCCTCTCTTTTATTACTGCGGGGTTTAAGGTGAACATGCACCCCATATCACTCTTACCATATTTTGTGAATCAACTCCGATCTCGAACATCTTAAAACATACTGTCATAACCTTGAAGAAAATTAGTTAGAATTAGTAGTCATCCTAATACTTAATTGGCTTGATTCACATCGGCAATTAACAATTTGTACTCACTAAGTAATTATCAAATACTCGATTTCAAGCTTAACGAAAGTACAAACTAACATCATCAAATTCTAGCCGTTTAACTCCAATCAAATTCACCAATTTTCTTAAATGAAACAATAAATCATGCAAAAAATAAAAAAAAATCTGCATTAATATCACATGGACATCATGCATACAAATATAATACTACGTACACATAGGCTCAAGTTAAACCTTGCATGCTACCATTTTCACTATCTATCTATGAACAGTTTTAATTCCCTTCAAATCCAAATATTATAAATAGCATTAATAAATTTCTACACCGCTAAAGACACTACTTACTAATATTTATATGGAAGCTTAATCAATTGAGAGTAAATTTTGGCTAGAAAAAAATTAATTTCTTATGCTAAAGAAAATTGTTGGGCTATTTTAGTGTGTTATCGATTATTTTCCACCTTTACTTATAAGATTTCAACTTATCGACTCAACGGTTTAGATCTGAATTTTTCTACGCTAAGAACATAGGCAGGTGCCCTCGTCAGTAAAACGCCTTTATCACTCCTCACTTTTTAGGGTCTGTGTATAGTGAGAGCTTAATATATTAGATTATCACCCTAAGACTAACAAAGGTGTTCCTTTTTTACTATTTGCTAGATAGTGGAGTAACAGACTAGACTTGTGCCAAAAATGGCCAACATCTAACTACTGTTCATCATTTTCTAATTTGACTAATACTTATACATAATCTTATTGAATTATCTTAAGAAGATTTATATCCGTTGTCCTCAGACATATGAAATTATCATGCATTAAAGATAAATGAGCAGTAATTTCATTGAATGGAATCCAGATGTAGTGACAAAGTAAAAAGTTTGATAAACAGGTGTGGGATTAATTGAGCATCGACGAACATGAAATGTTCTATTCTAAGTTTACACCGACTGATTAGTAATTCAAAACTAAAGAAGTTGTATTAACCTTTTAAAAAAAAACTATTTCATCTTCTCGGACGAATATAACTAGTGACCATTTAAATTTTTAGAAAAGAAGAAAGAATATATCAATATATACATATAGTTGAAATCCATACACATTCATAAGCTATCCATATCTTAAAATCATCCGTCACATAAACATACATATAAATTTTTTAGCAAACCAGATGCGATACACAAACTTGACATGAGATTATGTAAACAATGTTATTCATACTTTGATTCTCGATAAAAATTATAAAGAAAAAGTAATGGAGTGGGGTTAAATAAGAACCTGACTAAATTAAATGTAGAACAAAGACGATATCACCGGAATCTCGATTTGAAGTCCTTAACTCGTCTCCTTTTTGTTGTTTTTCTTTTTCCGTTGGTTGTTTCCTTCAAGTGTTTTTGCCTTTTGTTATTTCTCAATCTTGTTTTTCAATGTTTTTTCCTCTTTTTTTCCTTCTCTCAGTGTTTTTTTTCCTAAGAATGTTGTAGTTATTGTCTTTATACAGGGTGAGGGTTGAGGAAGTTTTTGAGGTAGTTGTGTGATGTCGTGTGCGTTTGTGTGGGCTGAATGTGAGGGAAATATGGGAGTGTGTTGGAGAGAAAATAGGGATGTGGTTTTAGGGTATGGGAATGGTAGTTAGGATTTTTTTTTTGTTTTTCAATTAAGGATATTAATAAAATGGTAAAATTTACTTAAAACTAAAATATAGATAAGTTAAATAATTAGTCTTAGAACATGACTGCAGAATATTAATATCACTAGATTGTTTATTAAAAGTTAAAAGAAGAAACAAATAATTTTTTTAAAATAAAAATAAAAATAAAAGCTTATTAAAATTTAACTCTATTTTTTTGTAATTTTCGAAACTTTTAAACAAACCTTGTAAAATAAGATAAACTAAAAATATCTAATTTAGACCTGAAAAATATAATAAATTGAACCCTAAAATGGTATAAAAACATTAGGTTTGGTCAAAAATTAGGTGTTTACAGAATGCCCTTCTTTGTTTGGAAATATGGAGAATTTTTAAGCAAAGAAGTAAACAGACTAATTTTTGGCCCAACCATTTATTCAAAAGTAATACATAAATAAGTAGGAAAGAGGTGTGACCGCGTCCTGACTTTGGGTATCCTACATATCTCGGGTTATAAGAGAATCAGGTCACATGTAGGTCAAGTGAGTGTAGGAATAAATGGGTGAGCTGGAGAGTCGAGTTGAGGTCCCGTCAAGTTTCCGGTTCGTGGCTCCTTTTATTACATCAAAAAAAGAAAAAGTAAAACTAGAAATTAAAAATACAAGATCCTATCTATTATATTTGTCTTGATTGTCTTTCTTCGGATCTTCCTCTTAGATCTTCAGTTATCATCTCACCTTCTTCTGGCGGGTACCTTGATCTCAAGATTTGATCTTAAAGTTAAGATTTGAGACTTGAACTTGCAACTCAGATTGAGTCATTGACACTCTTCCAAAGGATAATTTATAGAATAACTTTGGATGCTTGTTCGCCTGATCAGAAGTTAAAAGATGTCTCTTGAGATATTGGGTCGCTACGGATGCAAAGCTGACTCTAACTATCTTCAAACTGATCATTCTTCTATATTCTGACTGAAGATGGGATTTCATTCTTGAATATACATGTGCATCGCAGAAAAACCTGCAAGCCGTCTAAGAAAATAAAACAAAACAATCAAAATTTTCTGCCCCAATTTGCACTAGGAAAATTCTGTGAGTTATTAGAATAAACTATAAACTAGTTTAAAAATAAATAAATAAATGGAAATGATAGAAATCTAGGCTAGGTGCGCAATAAAATAAGAATCATATTCTCAATAATGCAACCAAAAAAAGTTATACCTTATGATGGCATGCACAAGAGTTAGGATGTTTGCTTCTTAAAATGCAACTAGGGATTGTCATACCCTATGAAGATGAATAAGAAAAATTAGGAAATGGTGTTTCCTAAGATGTTAACTAAGGGATGGCGCCCTATGAAGATAAAATAAAATGTCAACTAGGGGATGGCGCCTTATGAAAACGGATAAGAAAAATTAGGAAATGGTGTTTCCTAAGATGTCAACTAGGGGATGGCGCCCTATGAAGATAAAATAAAATGTCAACTAGGGGATGGCACATTATGAAGACGAAATAAAATGCCAACTAGGGGATGACGCCCTAAGAAGATAGATAAGCGAAATTAGGAAATGGTGTTTCCTAAGATGTCAACTAGGGGATGACGCACTATGAAGACGAAATAAAATGTCAACTAGGGGATGACGCCCTATGAAGATGGATAAGAAAAATTAGGAAATGGTGTTTCCTAAGTTGTTAACTAGGGGATGACGCCCTATGAAGATGAAAAAAATGTCAACTAGAGGATGACGCCCTATGAAGACGGATAAGAAAAATTAGGAAATGGTGTTTCCTAAGATGTCAACTAGGGGATGACGCCCTATAAAAACAAAATAAAATGCCAACTAGAGGATGACGCCCTATGAAGACGAAATAAAATATCAACGAGGGGATGACTCCCTATGAAGAAGGATAAGAAAAATTAGGAAATGGTGTTTCCTAAGATGTCAACTAGGGGATGACGCCTTATGAAGAAGAAATAAAATTTCAACTAGGGGATGGTGACCTATGAAGATGAAATAAAATGTCAACTAGGAGATAACGCCCTATGAAGACGGATAAGAAAAATTAGGAAATGGTGTTTCCTAAGCTGTCAACTAGGGGATGGAGCCCTATGAAGATGAAATAAAATGTCAACTAGGGGATGGCGCCCTATGAAGACGGATAAGATGTCAACTAGGGGATGGCACCCTATAAAGACGATATAAGATGTCAACTAGGGGATGGCGCCCTATGAAGATGAAATAAGATGTCCACTAAGGGATGACGCCCTATGAAGACGAAATAAGAGGTCAACTAGGGGATGACGCCCTATGAAGATGAAATAAGATTAGGATTTTTTTTATTAGAAGAGAAAAAAATGCCCCAGTTTTGAATATGAGGGATTTTATTATTATTATTATTATCATTATTATATTGATACGAACTTAGAATTATAGGAGTATAACAAAAGATAAAATTTAAGAAAACTTAACTTTGCTATACTTGTTTTTCCCAATAACTTCACAAGACTACTTTTCCCTTGTTCAAGCAAAGAAGAAAAAAAATTGTGAGTTTTAAAATTCGTAGTTGGTTTGTGGCCTTGAATTCCTTAGAGATTTGCCTTATCTCTGCCCCAACTTAATACGGTTGATTCAACTAATTGATTGGTGAGCTTGAATCTTCGTCTTTCAAATTCTGTTGCATCTCTATTAGTTTCAGTACGATTTTGTTCTTCATTTTCAAATGCTTCACTCGTAACACTTATCTTAACTGGCTCCCTATCCTTGTCAAGGTGGTGTACGCCTAATAATCTTTGCTTAATTTCACTGGGATCCATGGTCAATTTTGCAGGTTTTTCTTTATTCTTCATTTGGTACAAGACTTAAGCATAAAAAAAATAGAGCATGTAAAATGAAATAAGGAAAAATCAAAAGAAGGAATAAAATAATTATGTTTGAATAGAAGATATTTCTAACAGTAAAGGAAGAAAGCTTATTTGGAGGTGTATATTGACTTTAATAACGCATGACATGCAATTTGGAGTAGATATTTGACCCTTCAAAACTGTCTAATCTTGAATTAGACTGCATCTTTCAATCAAATCAAATCATCCTTCTTGGTCTTTGTCCTATCATGATAAACTTTGTTTGACTAAAGTTATTCCTTCTAGGATTTTGTCAATTGACCTCTCTAATTTCGATTGTCTCGTTCATCATTGTCTTATGGCGCCCCTGAGGGTTTTCACCAGTAAGATTTTTTTATTTTTTTTGATATCTTGTGGTGCCTCCATAGGTTTTCACCTACAAGACTTTATATATATATATATATATATATATATATATATATATATATATATATATACAGCACACAAGGCTTGACATTCTCAAAAATTGATTGGAAGGTCTTTAATGGACAAAGGGAAAAGGCTTTTTAGGATAAATTACAACTTGAGAGCCTTATAAAAGTGATAATATGATATAAATCTCGACTTTTTTGAATACCAAGATTTTTTTTTCGGACCGAACCCCAAAATAGCGCTGCCTACGTATCCATTTAGGAATCAGGTCGAATGTAGTTCAATCCTATACGGATTATCTTCTTTTTTTTTGAATCATCTTATGGGTGTCTCCATGGGTTTTCACCCACAAGTGGTTTTTTTCCTTTTTTGTCTCCAAAGAGAGTAAGCAAGGAAAGGTAAATAAAGCTCGAAGTGCTGACAAGGGATTAACGACATTTAGTTAAGAAGAATGATGGCCTTTCATCATTTCAACTTGAGAATGTTAAGCACAAGTGTGTCAAATATAATATCTTTTGACTGAATCAGCATTGATAGCTTTTTCTGCCATTTTTCCGTCCAGATCCGCAAGTTGCAACGCTCCATTTGATAATACTTGTTTAACTATGTATGGACCTTGCCAGTTTGGAGCAAACTTTCCTTTAGCCTCTTCTTGATGTAGAAGGATGCATTTTTTAACAAGTTGGCTGACCTCAAATTTTCTAAGACATACCTTCTTATTGTAAGCTCGCGCCATCCTCTGCTGGTATAATTGGCCAAAGAAAATTGTCGTCAACCTTTTTTCATCTATTAACGATAATTGTTCTAGTCTAGACTTGACCCATTCAGTATCGTCAATCTCGGCTTCAACAATGATTCGAAGCGAGGGAATTTCAACTTCTGTGGGTATCACAACTTTAGTCCCATAGACGAGTAAATCAGGAGTTGTGCCAGTCGATGTATGGATAGTTGTATGATATCTTAAAAGAGCAAACGGTAATTTCTCATGCCACTGTCGAGATCCTTGGACCATTTTCCTAAGAATCTTTTTAATATTCTTGTTCGCTGGTTCAACGACTCTATTTTCTTTGGGACGGTAAGAGGTAGAATGATAATGCACAATCTTGAATTACTCGCAAACCTCCTCCATTAGATGACTATTAAGATTGGTTGCATTGTCTGTGATAATAGACTTTGGTATACCAAAACGACATATGATGTTGAAATGAACAAAATCCACTACTGTTTTCTTTATGACTGATTTGAAAGTAGCAGCTTTTACCCATTTGGTGAAATAGTCAATAGTGACTAGTATGAATCGATGCCCATTAGAAGCTTTTGGTTCTATTGGAGCGATTACATCCATGCCCTAAGGAACGAATGGCCAAGGAGTAGACATAGGATGCAACTCTGAAGGTGGCGAGTGAATCAAATCACCATGGATTTGGCACGATGACACCTACGAACAAAGCAAAAGCAATCTCGCTCCATAGTCAACCAATAATATCCTGCTCACATAATCTTCTTCGCTAAAACATAGCCATTCATATTCGAACCACATACCCCCGAATGTATCTCATTCATGATTCTTTCAGCTTTTTGAATATTAACACATCTCAACAAGTTTAAATCTGGGGTTCGTTTGTACAGAATCTCCCCACTTAAGAAGAAACCATTAGCAAGTCGCCTAATAGTCCTTTTTTTATCTGCATTGGCGTGTATTGGATATTCTTTTGACTTTAGGAAGCATTTGATATCATAGTACCAGAGTTCATTATCTGGTTCCGCATCAATTATGTTGTAATAACCATGTTGATCTCAAATCTGTATCTCTAATGGGTCGATATGTGTATTTCCTGGGTATGGGAGCATGGAAGCTAGGGTAGCCAGGGCATCAGCCAGCTCATTGTGGGATCTGAGAATATATCTAAACTCGATAGACTTGAGCTTTTTTCTAAGGTCCTCTAAGCACTATTTGTATGGAATGAGCTTGATATCTCTCGTTTCCCATTAGCCTTGAATTTGTCGAATGAGCAATTCAGAGTCTCACAACACCACCAGCTCACATACATCCAGATTTATTGCCATATTTAACCCCATGATGCAAGATTTATATTCTACCGTGTTATTAGTACAAAAGAAATGAAGTCGTGCTATGGCGGGATAATGACGCCCGATCGGTGAGACAAGAACCGCCCCAATTCCTACTTCTTTGACATTGACTGCCCCATCAAAATATAATTTCCACGCATACATATCATCTTGAACTTCTTCCTCAATTGAATTAATCTTTTCATCAGGAAAGTAAGTTCGCAAAGGCTCATAATCATTATCAACTGGGTTCTCTGCCAAATGATCGGCCAATGATTGTGCTTTCATAGCGGTACGAGTAACATACATAATGTCGAATTTTGTAAGTAAAATTTGCCACTTCGCCAATCTACCTGTGGGCATAGGTTTTTGAAAAATATACTTTAAAGGATCCATTCAAGATATGAGGTAGGTTGTGTAGGACTAAAGATAGTGCTTCAACTTTTGAGCAATCCAAGTTAGGGCGCAATATGTCTTTTCTAAAAGAGTATATTTTACCTCATAACTCGTGAACTTCTTGCTCAAATAATAGATTGCTTGTTCCTTTTTGCCTGTGATATCATGCTATCTTAAAATATAACCAAAGTAATTGTCCATCACTGAAAGATATAGAAATAAAGGCCTACCAGGTTCCGGTAGGACCAGTACTGGAGGATTTGCCAAATATTCTTTAATCTTATCAAATGATTCTTGACATTCGTCTGCCCATTGGATAGCAGCATCCTTTTTCAGTAACTTAAATATCGGTTCACATGTAGTGCTGAGCTTAGCGATGAACCTGCTTATATAATTCAATCTTCCAAAAAAACTCATGACCTCGGTTTTAAACCAAATGGCATGAACCTATAGCAATAAGTACCCCATGGGGTGGTGAAAGTAGTCTTTTTTGCATCTGTTTCATCCATCAAGATCTGGTGATATCTGACATAATAATCCACGAAAGATTGGATCTCATGTTTAGCACAATTATCAACAAGGATATGAATATTGGGTAGCGGAAAGTTATCTTTAGGGCTTGATTTGTTCAAATCCCTATAATCAACACAAACTCTGATCTTACCATATTTCTTTGGTACGGGCACCACATTAGCCAACCATGTGGTATACTGAGCGACCCTGATCACGTTTACATTCAATTGCTTCATGATTTCCTCTTTGATTTTATCGCTCACGTCAGTTTGAACTTTCTTTGCTTTTGTTGGACCGGTGAAAAATCAGGGTATGTAGGCAGTTTGTGGACTACCAAATCAGTGCTTAGACCCGGCGTATCATCATAAGACCAAGCAAAAACATCCTTATACTCGAACAAAATCTGAACAATATCATTTTTGATATTTTAATCTGCATAAATACTTATTTTTATTTCTCTAACCTCCTCACCAGTTCCCAAATTTATTATTTCAGTGTCATTTAAATTGGGTTTGGGCTTATCCTCAAATTGATTCAATTCTTTTTTTACTTCATTATCAGCTTCGTCTTCATCGTATTCCTCTACCGTTTGGTTTGCTGATTTGAGATTAGATAAATTTTTAGGATCTAAATATGAACTCCGCGTGCATCCCATATTATCAAAGCCAGTACTAACATAACTGAAATAAGATAAAGATAAAAAAAAAAAATTAAAAGAGGGAAGAAAAGATAAATTTACTAGGAAACTTGAATTTATTTCATTGAATTGGAAATGATAGGAGGGTTAACATCAAAGCAGAGCAACTAAAATAAGTGGATTACAACCCTAAGAATAATCCAAAATGCAAAAAAAAGAAAAGCGAAACAATAAAATAAACTACCAAGACTTCTTTCTTGTGGGGAGAAGAGTGGCTTTCCAGTTAGTGAGCTTGATATTTGGCCCAACGAACTGCACATCTACATGGCTAGGGCCTTCACCCATCTGAATCATGTTTACTTCATAAAATATTTCCTTGAGACCTTGACATATTTCATCCACATCCTTGTTAACAGATGGGCCTTGATCTTCTTCCTTTTGAGCTTTTGTGAAAGATTGGCTAATGTGTGGAACCAAACTTGTTAATTGCCAGGCCTTCTTTTTCTATTCTTTTTCCCATCTCCTATCTACCGCAGTCAGCTTAAATCCTAATCTGAAGGTGTTGTAGCTACCACATGGATCTATAGGGTTTATAATTCCTTGTAGCGAAATCCCTAATCCGTTTCCCAGTTCATAACCATTTTGTAGCATTTGGATAGCCACCATGATTGAAGTAGAAGAGAGATGACGCCCCAGAATTGGCGTGCCTTCCATAACTTGATCAACTGTCATAATTTTAAAGGCTTGATAAATGAAAGATTCATAACCCCCTTTTGCTTTGATACAGGGTATAGAAGGATCTTGATGTATGGGAAGGTCATCCTCTCCATGCACAATGATTTCCTAATTGTAGTGTTCAAACTTAAATACTTGATATAAAGTAAAAGGTATGGCTCTGGCCATATGGATTCATGGTCTTCATAAAAGTAGATTATAGGAAGTATCCATGTCTATTACTTGAAAGGTTATCACAAACTCAACTGGTCCAATAACCAAAGAAAGATCTATCTCACTAATTGTGTCTTATTTTGCACCACAAAAGCCCGAACACATACATTATTGGATCGAATCCTATCTGGGCCAATTTTTAATTTTTCCAAAGTAGAGAGAGGACAGATATCTACTTCTGAACCTCCATCGATCATTACCTATTTTATGTAATATCCTTCACATTTGACAGTCAGATGCAAAGCCTTGTTGTGACCAGAACCTTCTGTAGGTAACTCATCATCAGTGAAAGTGATTCTATTTGCTTCAAATATTCTACGAACCATTCTTTTTATTTGACACACCATAGTTTTCTTCGGGATGTATACTTCATTCAACAACTTAATCAATGCCTGATAATGTTCTTTAAAATGTAGCAGCAGGGATAGTAATGAGATTTGAGCCAGGTTTTTCCTCAATTGATCAAAATGGAATAGTCTTGGGTTTTGTTTTTTAAAAATTCCTCAGCCTCTTCATTTGTGACAGGTTTTTTCATTGGCCCTTGACTATCTTTAAACTATTTTGGTATCCTTAATTCTTCTGGAGCATAGCATCTTCCTGATCGAGTCAAACCCCCTGTTTCATTTGTTTCTTCCATGACCTCTTTTCCTTTGTACATCACTGTGGTTTTGTTGTAGTTCCATGGGATGGTTTTCAAGCTTGTCACTAGGAGTTGTGCTGCGTGTCTTATGACAATTGGCTCTGCTATCTTTCTCATGTGGTTGCGCTGTTGGTCAAACCATGCGGGACCACTCGAAACGTATAGTTTTAGCCCATCTTGTGCTATTCCTTTTAGCTTTGCAGGAACATACGATACCATTTTTTTTTGAATCTTGGGGTCTTATAATGGAACTCGATTATTTCATAATTAGTGGTTCTCTTTGCATAGACTTCAGTGCTTCACCCGGGTTCTCCTTCAGGGTGCCTATTTCCATCACTGGTTGGCTTGTTGGACTATATTCTCTATCATAAAAAAATCATCCCCACAACGTGTGTGTTACCGGGATTGGGAATTTGATTGTCGGTAACATTCGTGGCTTCTTCTTTTTGTATTACGATTGCCTTGCTTTCAATTAACTTTTCAATGGCTCTCTTCAGATTCCAACAATTTTTGGTACTGTGACCTTGGACGTTTGAATGGTGCTCACACCTTACATTAGGATCAAAGCAACTTGCATTCGAATCCACTTTAAAGGCAAAATAAGTTCAATCCATCCTAATTTGACCAATGTCCGCAACATGCTCGTATACGATTCTCCAATTGGGGTAAAGTTTTCCATTGGCCTCTGTTCTCTTTTATAATCTACCTAAATATACAGATTATGAGGGGCTTGGAAATTTGGCTTCCACAAACGAAAACCTTGTGGCGTAGGTGCTCGCCATTGTGGATGCTGAGGAGGTCGGGCATACGCTTGAGAATTAAGAAAGCAGGTTGAGGTGTATAATAATGTTGAGGAGGGCTGGGCTGCCCCTTTTGGACCTGAACGTAAGGGGAGTTCCATCCCCTTTGGGCATTGCCCGATCCTGATGCCATCATGGGTCCTTCCTCCTTCTTTTTGTGACTTCCAAAACCACCTGATCCATTCTGAATGGCTTGTGTAGTGGCCTTGAGGGCAGTTTGGCTCATGATTTTTCCTGATTTGATGCCATTCTCCACCATTTCCCTAATTTTTATTGCTTCGGCAAAAGGTTTACCAACCGCAGCTAGTAAATGATGAAAATAATCAGACTCTTGAGTTTGGAGAAAGACATCAATCAATTCCTGGTCCTTCATTGGCGGTTTGACTCTAGACGCCTGTTCTCTCCATTTTTTGATAAACTCTCGAAAACTTTTAGATGGTTTTTTCTTCATATTAGTGAGATAAGTACAGTCAGGGACAATGTCAAGATTGTATTAAAATTGTTGTACAAAATCTTGAGCCATATCATCCCAAACGTGTCAATGGGAGATGTCTTGATCGATAAATCATTCGGAGGCTATTTCCGTCAGACTTTCTCCAAAATAGTCCATAAGCAGCTCCTCTTTCCCTCTTGCTCCTCTAAGGTGATTGTAATACCTTTTTAAATGGGCCACTGGGTCACCATGACCACTATATTTGTCAAATTTTGTGGTCTTGAACCCTATTGGCAAATGAACATTAGGGAACATACACAGGTCTTTGAAAGAGACACTTTTATGTCCTCCCAATCCTTGTATGTTTCTCATACTCTGCTCCAGACTCCTCACTTTTGTAGCTATCTCTTCTCGTTCTTCATTCATAATAGCCTTCTTAATCACGATATGAGACTCAGGCTGATGAGTGGGCTAATATGAATTTACGGGTTTGAATGCCAATTCAGGAGGATGGACTTAATCATGATTCAGATCGTCGATAGGCTTCTGTATCATTGATGGAGGATTTATATTAGTTGGTACGGCCAGAATAAAAAGCAAGTTTTTTGTGAATAATGGATTTGGAGGACGCATGGTGGATGTGCCAGAAGTGCTAGACATATTAGAATATGGACTAAATCCAGGAGGATAAAGTGGATCGTCGACTTGGTCTTGAGTAGAAATGGGATGATTTGCATTCAAAAGACCAGGAATCGGGAAGGCAGGGCTTATCCATTCGCCCAGGCCTGATACATTTTCGCAATTTTGTTTCTTTAATAACCTATTCTCCTCTAAAGATACAAACTCTCATGGAATTAACTGATCTCGACCTTCTTCATTATCAGATTCTGTTCCATCTTTTTGAGTCATCTTCCTTTTTCCTTTATATCTTGTGTTGTACGGGTGAGAGGCCAGCTTAACCACAACCAACCAGCTTACTCTTTTTTTTATGAAACAAAAACAAATATGTTAGGATTTAGAGCTTTAAAAATATTGATATATTCATAACAAACTCAAATGTCATGCACCTAAGTAATTTCATTCCTAAAATGGACTTAGGAAAACCCTCTTGTTTCATCCCGGCTTTGGTGAATTGATTTTTACTCTCATTATTTAATGTGAACATCTTAAAATTATTACTTGAAACTTGGAAAAATATTTGATCACACCTGCCGAAGGTTGCCTATGTATCATATTTTACATGAATCAGATCATCACATAGTTCATGGATATAGTAAATATATATATATATATATATATATATATTCAGAAATAAAAAGAATAAAAACTTAAAACAAATGTGAAATTTTCCATACATTTCCAACTGTTCTTAAAAAAAAGCTTTAATGAAAGGAAACTAAAATTATCTAAAACTAGAACAGACTCGGAATACTGGCGAAATACTAAAAAACCTATAAAGAAACGAACTCTAAGAAAACAAGGACTTTAATGATTATCATCAAGATGCCTTGCAACTTAATCCTCCTTCAGACTTGAGTAGATCCTGGATAATACTTTTGGCAGATGTGGAGTGAGAGCACGTGCCTGACGACGATTTTCATCACCTCGGTGAAGATACTTAGCATAAACATTAATCAAGGTTTCACTGAGCTGAAGTACTTTTCCCCTGGCCTCGATCATACTCTCATGGCAGTTTCGCACCCAATGCTGCATAGTGCAGACGGTATGCTTTAGGTCTCTTTCTTGTTCATGAAGGTCATCGATCTGACAGTGAAGCACCTGCCGTTCGGTCATCCACTGGTTTCTCTCAACTTCAACTTCCTTCTAAAAAGTCGTGAAGCGCCTCACTATTTCTCTTTCCCGTTCCATAGAAGCTTTTAGCTAAGCCCAAAGCTTCGACTGTGTGCTTATTAGCAAGGCCTTCTCTTTCTCAAAATCACTCGATTGATGCTCCATAGCACCAGTGGCAATATCCAGGTCTTCTTGTAGGGAATGCATGGAAACATGGTTCTCTTTCTCAATCTCCTTACGAACCGACCTAATTCTGGCCTTAAATCTCTCCTTATTATGAACCAATTCTTCTCTAGCTCTTTCCAGATCTATGTTTAATACGTGCAGAGTAGACTGATAGTTCTCTTCTACCTCTCATCGAGCCTACTTAATTCTGACTTCAATCTATGCTTCTCGATCCACTGGCTCTCTGGCTGACCTTTCTGGATAGCTTTAGGAGGAGGCTGATCATAAAACCATGGCAGATACCAACAGTCTACCTCACCCTTGTCTCGGTCTTCCACCATGTGCTCGAAACTATAAAGTATACATCCTCCCTAAATCTTAAGTATCTCAAAATTCCTCAGAGGGATGTCATGGAGGAATTCGTACATGAACTTTTTCATATCCTCGACTGGCGGTATATGCTGACGTCGATAGAATTATCGTATGACTCTTACTGGCACGTAGGTATGATCACCTCGGAGACCCATTAAGATGATGAAAGGTCAGAAAGTGGACATATATATCACCTCTTTTGAGGGGAACCAATGATAATTCCACACTATCTTGTCTGCCGTCAACCCCTCCAAGTACTCCTTCCAAGCTCCTATTCCTTTGGGAAAGTTTTGGTCCTATGTTCTCTTCTCATGGCCATTGATATAATCATTCCATTCGACTCAAAAATCCATAACAAATGGATGATAACGAACATGCTTGAGCATCCATACTGCAATAGAATGTTATATCCTTCAAAATAGTCCGCCCCATTTTTGCACATCGTCAGGGCCCGATAAATGTCTGCCAGAATCATGGGCACGAGGGTGACCTTAGGATTCTTCTTAAAAGCGGTAATAAATGCAGCCAGATTGGTGCTAATTTTTCCTCCTCTCTTTAGAAATACCATGATTCCCAAAAAAGCCACTATGAATGCTTCAGAACTGTGCTTTTCCCAGGTCCGGTAGCACCCCCCCATTGTTAAGTTCTGATCTAAACAACTCAAATCCCTTTTTCTGACCATATCTTTCGTACAAAAATTCTAGATGAACCCATCCCTTTTCTAGGCAGCCTCCTATGTTCTTCTCCTTTATGTGCAATAGCTCGAAAAATCTTTCGGAAGTTACATGCTTCGGTATCATGGGTTCTCCTCGGTGAAGATTCTTTCCCTTTCCAATAAATGCTCCTATTTCCTCCAGTGTGGGAGTGAGCTCAAAGTTGGAGAATTGAAGTACGTTGTTTGAAGGATCCCAAAGCTGTACCAAAGATTCTATCACATCTTTTTGTGGTTCAACACTC
This sequence comes from Capsicum annuum, assembly GCF_002878395.1. Classification (NCBI taxonomy): domain Eukaryota; kingdom Viridiplantae; phylum Streptophyta; class Magnoliopsida; order Solanales; family Solanaceae; genus Capsicum; species Capsicum annuum. Next base: position 69,276,731 of record NC_061114.1, read on the forward strand.
AACAGACTCCTTAAAAATCCCAAGTGTTTATATACTTTTCCCTGTCCATAGTCAGTCATATTGTTATACCATATCCGCAATAGCTTCGGAACTTTATCCAACACCATAAAATGGGGTACTTCATCATCCCTCGGCCTCTTATCACTCCTTCCGAATGAGTTCATATTGCCCTATAGGGTAATGATATCAAATAAGAATTCTATTTTAAGCTTCCTAAAACAAGACAAAAATAATTTTCGAAAGAAGTTGACGGAATGACACGAGATAAGATTTCAAAATGAGCATGAGAAAGTAGCAACCAACAAAACAGGAAGTATCTTCTAAAACATCCTAGAGTTGAGGCAATAATTTGATGACGTTTGGACCAGACATATTAGAAATAATTAAATTATTAAAACAAAAATAATAGGCCGAATAGTTTGACAAAATTTTAACTGTGTTTAACAAAAATGGGCTCTATGGTATTCCTAAGAGAGATTTTAAAACCAAAGAAAATGGACATAACGAGACCACAACGTTAAAACAACTTAATCTTTACAGAAAAGTTCTATGTAACAATATTATATATTTTATAAAATAAAACCTTAAAATTTTTATTTAACCCCCTTTTTTCAGATTAATAATTCACTTAAAAGCCGGTTAACATTCGATGTGGCATTTCCTATAATGCAACAAGTAGTACATAAAATATACATGATGGTCTCAAAAGGTGACACCTGTCCTAGATGAACCCGACCCCCGTGTTGAGCCCCACTAAGTCAAAAATGCACATGATATAAATAAAACGCGGTCTATTAGGGATAGCCATGTCTAAGTTCCAGTTATGATAGGTTCAACCTGGTGGAGTTAGGTATCTAGACTGGCTGTGAAACGAGCGGACAACTCGAGTTGGGAAGGGACAGCTTTACCGGTAGCAGGGCTTTCCAGACTCACTATTAGTCCTTTCCCGTCCTAAATCATGGGTGACTACAGAATCCCTCCCAAGAGCATTGCCGCATCTCTGGTATCTCAAGCTCAGGAGCGTATACTGCATCTCTGAATATACGGTATCTCAGAAGACTCAGATGGGTGCGCGAGAGAAGACAGTTTATATTGCAATTCAAATAATATCAAAGCAGTTAAACATGTAGGCAAATAACTCATTTAGTCCAACAATATACAATATCCAAATTAAATAAATCCAAATAACTCAATATAAAAGCTCGAATTCAGGTTATCCCCAGCAGAGTTGCCATCTGTCATACCCCTAATTTTTACCGCCCCCGACCCCGCTAAGGAGTTGGTTTTGAGAAAAAGGGTTTTTCCAATTAAAATGACGTTTTGAATAGGGATTATTTTATTTATAGAGTCGCCACTTGGAACTGAGTTTGGGTGTTCCAAGTCACCTTATTGAATCCCTATTCAAAGGAAAGGACTCTTAATTTTTGGTCTGTGAATTAGAGATCCAGATAAGAAATTCTGTTGGTCGAGGGGAAGTTGTTAGACACCCCTCGAGTCTTGTGGTTCTAGAACGGTCTCTTTAATGACTTACATCTGGCTTAAATTAATCTCTTAGATATATAATATTTGTTAGCCTAAAAGTGATTTCTGTCCTATTTTTATTTATTGAGAATTTATTAAAAACTGCCTTAATGCGTGGCTTCCCGATAGTAGTACTTTTCGGCCTTACCACTAGTTTTGATATATTTCTAGTGCCATTGAGTCATTATGAGTCTTCCCCATTTTCCTAGTCTAAATAAGCACCTAATAGGTTTAAAATCTACCCAACCCAATTTAGTCGGCTTCAAATGGTAGATTAATTTTACTGTAACGAATGGTCGGTAGCAGGGCTTTCCAACTTCATCGCTAACTTTCACTTATATATTGAATTCTTAATTTTCTAAAGATCAAAAACCTAAATCTTTCTTTTCAAAATCGCTCCCTCGCAAATGAGTGTCTCCTCTCTTTTATTCCTGCGGGGTTTAAGGTGAACATGTACCCCATATCACTTTTACCATATTTTGAGAATCAACTCCGATCTCGAATGTCTTAAAACTTACTATCATAACCTTGAAGAAAATTAGTTAGAATTAGTTGTCACCCTAATACTTAATTGACTTGATTCATATCGGCAATTAACAATTTGTACTCACTAAGTAATTATCAAATACTCAATTTCAAGCTTAACGAAAGTACAAACTAATAGCATCAAATTCTAGCCGTTTAACTCCAATCAAATTCACCAATTTTATTAAATGAAACAATAACTCATGCAAAAAAAAAAAATCTGCATTAATATCACATGGACATCATGCATACAAATATAATACTACGTACACATAGGCTCAAGTTAAACCTTGCATGCTACCATTTTCACTATCTATATATGGACAGTTTTAATTCCCTTCGAATCCAAATATTATAAATAGCATTAATAAATTTCTACACCACTAAAGACACTACTTACTAATATTTATATGGAAGCTTAATCAATTGAGAGTAAATTTTGGCTAGAAAAAAACTAATTTCTTATGCTAAAGAAAATTGCTGGGCTATTTTAATGTGTTATCGATTACTTGCCACCTTTACTTAGAAGATTTCAACTTATCGACTCAACGGTTTAGATCTGAATTTTTCTACACTAAGAACATAGGCAGGTGCCCTCATCAGTAAAACGCCCTTATCACTCATCACTTTTCAAGGTCCGTGTATAGCGAGAGCTTAATATATTAGATTGTCGCGCTAAGACTAACAAAGGTGTTCCTTTTTTACTGTTTGCTAGATAGTTAAGCAACAGACTAGACTTGTGCCAAAAATGGCCAACATCTAATCACTGTTCATCATTTTCTAATCTGACTAATACTTATACATAATCTTATTGAATTGTCTTAAGAAGATTTATATTCGTTGTCCTCAGACATATGAAATATTCATGCATTAAAGATAAATAAGCAGTAATTTCATTGAATGGAATCTAGACGTAGTGACAAAGTAAAAATTTTGATAAACAGGCATGGGATTAACTAAGCATCGACGAACATGAAACGTTCTATTCTAAGTTTACACCGATTGATTAGTAATTCAAAACTAAAGAAGTTGTATTAAACTTTTAAAAAAAAATTATTTCATATTCTTGGATGAATATAACTAGTGACCATTTAAATTTTTAGAAAAGAAGAAAGAATATATCAATATATACATATAGTTGAAATCCATACACATTCCTAAGCTATCCATATCTTGAAATCACCCGTCACATACACATACATATAAATTTTCGAGCAAACCAGATGCGATACACAAACTTGACATGAGATTATCTAAACAATGTTATTAATACTTTGATTCTCGATAAAAATTACAAAAAAAAGTAATGGAGTGGGGTTAAATAAGAACCTGACTAAATCGAATGTAGAAACAAAGACAATATCACCGGAATCTTGATTTGAAGTCCTTAACTCATCTCCTTTTTGTTGTGTTTTGTTTTTCCGTTGGTTGTTTCCTTCAAGTGTTTTTGCCTTTTGTTATTTCTCAATCTTGTTTTTCAATGTTTTTTCCTCTTTTTTTTCCTTCTCTCAGTGTTTTTTTCCCCTAAGAGTGTTGTAGTGTTTGTCTTTATACAGGGTAAGGGTTGAGGAAGTTTTTGAGGTAGTTATGTGATGTCATGTGTGTTTGTGTGGGCTGAACGTGAGGGAAATATGGGAGTGTGTTGGAGGGAAAATAGGGATGTGGTTTTGGGGTATGGGAATGGTAGTTAGGATTCTTTTTCTTTTTCATTTTTTTTGTTTTTGTTTTTCAATTAAAGATATAAATAAAATGGTAAAATTTATTTATAACTAAAATATATATAATTTAAATAATTAGTCTTAGAAAATGATTGCGGAATATTAATATCACTAGATTGTTTATTAACAGTTAAAAGAAGAAAACAAATAATTTTTTTAAAATAAAAATAAAAGCTTATTAAAATTTGACTTTATTTTTTCGTAAGTTTTGAAACTTTTAAACAAACCTTGTAAAATAAGATAAACTGAAAATATCTAATTTAGACTTAAAAAATAGAATAAATTGAACCCTAAAATGATATGAAAACATTAGGTTTGGTCAAAATTAGGTGTTTACAATACTAGTTGGGCATTGTTCCTTTATCTAGGCATTTAATCAATCACATGGTAGGCATAACATATGTAGATAACATTATACAATAATTAATCATCATGATTCATCTCTAATTTCATCATCTCAGGGTTTTAATCCTAGGTTTACATGAATCTACATCATTACTAATCGATTACATATGCAATTTATCACCAAACATGGATTAGAATGCAATTAGTCATTATCAACATGAACAAGAGAAATCCAATCATGAAATTCATATAGAAAATCCATAACTTGAATTTAGAAAAGAGATTCTTGGACTTCATGGACGAAAGGAGTTCATGAATGAACACTACGCATACCTTAGCTTGTCATTCTACGAAGATTGATGGAGAGATTCTTGAAATTTAACGGTGAATTCCCTTGAAATCGAACCTTCTATGAAAACCTTAGGGCTTATTCTTGAGAGTTTTTTAGAGTAATTGAGTATAAGCTGCTGAATTATGGCCAAATTTCATGTTATAAGGCTTATATAGGATGGAAAATTAACCCTTTTAACCCTAGGAAACGTCTTTAATTTCTGAGAAAATTTTTCGGTTTTCATCCTTGGTGCGATGCGCCACTATCGCGCAAAGTCACTGAAAAGTGACAAATGGAAAATTGCACGGTGGCACGACACGGAACTATCGTGTTGCCACCTTGTCTATGACTTGGAAGTTTGGCGCGATGCGCCATTATCGCGGAGCAACACTGGAAATTGAAAATTGCCATTTGAGCTATCTCCACGACGCGCTGAAGGCTCAGGTGATACACTGTCTCACTAAAAAGGCTCTAACTCTTCACCCGGGTATCAGATTTGGGTAAATTTGGTATCGATGGAAAGCTTATTCGATTCCCCACATAATAAAAAGTAAAAATTTTGAAAATACCATGTGTAAAAAAGTATATTAATCTTTCAAATAAAGATTTTAACATTCTTAGGGAAATTTTTCAAGCAAGGAAAAGTACGGGGTATTACACCTTTGTTGGGCTTCAACCCCTTTTTTATTAAAATATAATTGGTTCTGTGACCCGGTACAAAGGAACTACAACATGCTCCCTTCTTTAAAAAGGAGAATAAAATTATAGCTATTGCAGGTAGTGGGAACCAAACGCGCATCTCCGACGCAGATTTGCACACCCTTGACCACTAAGTTGCGTGTTCCTAGCTTGTCAAAGATGTTCAAAAGAATGTATATATATATATTTAACTTACGTACTCTAAAAAAATTTCCAACGAAGGGTGTTCATCACCCTTCGTGGACTGTAGCTCCGCCCCTGCCTCTAATCCCTTTCCCCCACCCTCATAGTATTTATATCTATCTATCTATCTATCTATCTATCTATCTATCTATCTATATCTGTAATCTATATCTATATCTATATCTATATCTATATCTATATCTATATCTATATCTATATCTATTTATAATCTATAATCTATCTATATCTATACCTATAATCTATATCTATAATATATTAAAAGCGTGAAGACCCTTAGAAAAGTGAATGAAATTTTTTGTCCTTCATTAAAACATTTTGTAATAGACAAAATCGTCTTTTCACCCTTTTTATTCAATTATTATTTAATAAATATATGAATAATTAATGTTGGTAAGTTTTTTTTTCCTTTTATATGTAAAAGAGGAATCTCAAAATCTAGGGTAATAGAAAAAAAGAAAACATTTATAGGTTTTTTTCTTTTTGTATACATGAAAAAGGAGTCCTAAAATCTATGAGAAAAGAAAAACAGGAAAATATTTATAGGGTTTTTCTTTCCCAAATTAATATTGATATGGCTTTTAGTTAATAAATAGCTCGCTAAACTTTTTTCGGTCTACGGTTGTATATATGTTCTAGCTACCTTTTAGAAATTATAAAAGCATATAACCAAGTTAAAGGAGAAATTAAATTAGCAAAAAGGTTAAATTATTTCTTAATATACGCTATGGTAGGTTTTCTTCTACGTTTTTCTCTTATTTTGATTTAACTCGTCTTCTTACAATCAACATTATTATTATTCTATTACTCTTTATTTCTTTTAGTTAATAATTTTAAAGTTCATATATGAATTAGGCATAATCAACATTAACAATGAATTATGATTTTGATAATTTCTCACGTTTCTCTTTAATTTGGTCCTATTTGTTGAACAAGAACTTAGCAACCATAGGTGATGGTATTCGGGTCGGTATGTTGAACAAGAACTTAGCAACATAGTAGCACCATGTTGGGGTGGGGTTTTGGTATTCGGTTCGGTATTTTTAAATTTTGGGTTTGGTAATTTGGTAATCGGTATTAGAAAGTAAATACCACATACCATACTTATAAATATCGATTTAGTAATTCGGTAATCGGTAAATTAAACGTTGATTCGGTGCGATTTTTGGTAATATCATATTAAAGTTGCAAATGTCCAAATATACGGTTAAACTTCAAATAGTATATTCAATAGAAACCCTATTTTGTATTTCTTTTGTTGCTTTTTATGAATATATTACCAAGGTCCAAGAGATTCTTTGGGATTGACTAATACTATTGTCTATTGAGTTGGTTAGACATATCTTATTATATATCTCTATATATATATATCATTTGATATTCAGTAAATACTGAATACCAAAAGGTATTAATATCTTTTACCAAACTCAATCTCGAATATCAAAATATTAAAATATTACTCTCAAATACCATATCAAATACCGAATTACCGAATATCAATTACCAAATTTTTTGGTTCGATTCGATAATTCGATTTTCGGTATTTTACCCAGCCCTAGCAACATGATTAAAGAGAGGGAAGTGTCAATAAACGTAGAGCTCATAAATTACGATTACTAATATTCAAGGTAACAGATGTACTCATTTTGTGATATTCTTTTAAGGAAAAATATTATATTTATTTAAAGTCAATTGTTATTTTTCAATCATTTATTCTTTTATATATTTCATGTTGATTGGAGGCTTGACGTGAAACACACGTACACTAATCGAGTCTAGTTATATTAAAAGTGTGAAGAGTATTAGAAATACTGTTTAAATTTTTTGTCCTTTATTAAAAGATTTCGCAACAGATAAAACTGTCTTTTCACTTATTTCCTCTAATTATTAATTAATGAATGAAAAACTAAAGAGTCCCAAAGTATATGACACAAGAAAAATATATGGTAAATTGATGTTGATAGATTTTCTTTTTTCTTGTGTAAATGAAAAAAATTCTTAAAATATATGGTAAGAAAAAAGATTTATACAAGCGGAGCCGTCAACTCCTGAAACGTTCAAAAAATGATTTGTCATAATTATTTATTACGTACTTAGATGAAGATTATTGTGTGAAAATTATGTTATATTTTCTAGCTATATAAAATACCTATTTTTTGAAATGTAGCAAAACTGAAAAGAAAATATACTCTAAAATAATGACAAACCTACCCCCCCTCCCTTCGACCTTGCCAGTTATCAGTACAAGTCTACCATTCAAAACTGTAAAATTCGACTTCCACCAATCCTTACCACACCTTTTTAATTGAGAAAATAAATCGAATCACCCCTGAACTTGCAACCAAAACTTACTTTAGACTCTTAACTAGTCGAGCAATTATATACCCCCTTTAATAACTTTAAAGTGAATTTTTTACCACCCTAAAAAAATTATACCACTCTCACTACGGAGAGTGAAGTACACACGCCCCACGTCATTGCCAAATCAGTGGCGTGTCATTGCCACATAAGAAATTATAATTTTTTTATAAAGTAATCCAACACACATATTATTTTGATATATTTTTTAAAAAAAAAGCAAAAAAAAAATATATGTACTATTTTTATATATATATAAAATATTTTTTTAAAAAAATATATATATTTTATATATTATTTTAAATATACATACATATATACATATATACATATATATATACATATATACATATATACATATATATATATATACATATATACATATATACATATATATATATATATATACATATATACATATATATATATATATATGTGTGTGTGTATATATATATAAAAGACCCCCACCCCACCCCCTTCCTCCTTCTTCTTCTTTTTCAATAGCCCCCTCCTCTCCCCCACCCGTTCCTTCTTCTTTTTTAATTCTTTAACAGTCCCTCCACCACCACCACCCGTTCCTCCTTCTCCTTTAATTTCTTTTTCACCATTAACTCCATTGCTTCACCATTAACATCAACAACTTGATTCGAATTTAACAAGAAATTGATAAATAACTTGTTCATGTAGATTAATCCATGGCTCCTTCATCAACAGTTAGAAATCAACAATTGCAAGTAGAACAAAACCTAAAACCATCCACAATAATTCCAGGTCTACCAAACGGTTTAGCAGCAATAATACTAATAGTCGTTCTTTTGTTCCGATCTGCCATAAAAATGCTTCCTCCTTTAATGTTTTTTCACCATTATTTCAAAATTTCACAAATTGTCATGTAGGTTACAATACATAACTTGATTCAAATTTAATAAGGAATTGACAAATAAATTGATTAGAAATTGATAAATTGTCATCACAAATTTTCACAAATGCTCCGATAAGCACAAGACGAGGAAGTGATAAATTGTCATCACAGTTTCACCTATGCTCCATGCTTGGAAACTAACAAATTGACAAATTCGAATCAAGTTATTTATAATCACAAATTAGATGTAGTCATTTGAAAAAATTAAATAAAAGTAAAAAATATTAATGAAGGGAGGGGTTAATGGAGCTTAGTAATGATGTTCTTGAAAAAAAGATGAATTTGGCCTTAACAAAGAAGATGAAGAAATGGGGTGGGGGTGGGGGTGGGGGTGGGGGTGGAGGGTATAAAGAAGATGAAGAAATGGAGTGGGAGGTATGAAGAAGATAAAGAAATGGGGTGTTGGGGGTGGGAGTGGGGGTGGGGGAAGGGAGTGGTTATGAAGAAGATGAAGATAGAAGTGGGTTCTTGATTTTTTTTTTTAAATTTATATATATAATAAAGTGGGCCCTTTTTAAAAAAAAATTCACTCATTTTTTTTTTCCCACGTCAGACGTAGAGGGTGAAATTAATTCACTTGAAAGTTGTTAAGGGGGGTAAATAATTGCCCGATTAGTTTAGGGTCTAAAGTAAGTTTTGGCAAAAAGTTCGGGGGGAGGGGGGGCAGGTTGATGTACTTTCTCTTTTTAATTTGATAGTAATTGATTAGACATAAAATTTATTATTTCTAATTTAAAATATGTTAGATATTTAAAATAATTTAAATGATATTTTAATTTTTAGAGAAAGTAAATTTCAATGAAATAATAATACTAATTATTGGTGCTTAATTTTAACATGTGTAAAATTAAATACTTGGAGACCAAGTATTTTTCTTTGAGTGATGACCAAGAATTATTTCTTTGTCTCCAAGAAAATATTGTGCATGTGTATTAATTTTGTATAACACCTCCCACTACTCCTATAAATAGACATATCATTTCCAAGCAAAAATCAACCAACACATTCTCTTTTCATTACTCTTATTATTCCCTAAAGTTTCTTTTTCTCTCTTATCTTAAACTTATTTTATCCTATCATCTTTTGATTTGGCATTTAATTTGTTGGTTTTTATTTAATTTTTTCTAATTCCTGTATCCTCTGATTAATTAGGGAAGACTTACTTAACTTTGGATATCCTCTAATTAATCAGGGAAGTCTTTTGATTTGGCATTTAACTTGTTGGTTTATATTTAATTTTTGTTGATTCCTGTATCCTCTGATTAATTAGGGAAGACTTACTTAACTTTGGATATCCTCTAATTAATCAAGGAAGTTCTTGTTTAATCCTAGGGAAACATTTCACATTGCGAAAATAATTTCTTAGGACAGTGCTTAGCACGACTCAAGTATTTTATATATTACTAAAATACCGTAATAATAATATTGTCTATATTTCAGTATTGTATTATTATTATTATTATTATTATTATTATTATTATTATTATCATCATCATCATCATCATCATCATCATCATCATCATCACCATCATCATCATCATCATCGTCACTATTATTATTGTTGTTGTTATTGTTATTATTATTGTAACTTGTTAATACTACTATAGAAGAAATATTATTATTGCTGCAGTTTATTTATTTTCACAATTGATAGTGATATTTATTATTGTTTTCCAACAAAAGTAAATATTAATTAGCAATAACATGCAAAATGAAGGGTTTAAGAGGCCTAAGCATTAATATAATAAATATTAACTAGCAATAACATGCAAAATGAAGGGGTAAAGAGGCCTGAGCATGAATGAGATTACATCTCTTTTAGAGGCACAAAATTACTATAAGAAAATTAAAGTCAACATTGTGGTTCGAATTATGTTCAAAGGGGCATCAACTACTCAATTACTAATAGGAAAATAATCTGCCATGTAAATTTAAAAATCAAAGCCATCGAATTTTCTTTAAGAAGTGAAACTTACTAGCGTAGATTTTAACTTTTGATTAATAAAAAGTATATTTCTTTCAAAAATTAAAAAGCAAACAACCTTTATAATTGAACATTCAGTCTAAAAAAACTCATATTTTCTCCCACTTTTTTGCTCTCATTCTTTTCTAATCTTAATTAATGAGTAATTTTGTCTTTTGTTGTTTTCGAAATTGTGTATATTTTGTTACCTTCTGTATTTTTTTCCTCTCCTTTTTCAGTCTTATATCTAATGCATATTTTAACTATTTGGCGAATGATCAAATAGATCTTTGTACTTGTTTGAGTTTGTAAAGTGAACATCTTTACTTAGACTTTTGTCATCTAAATCCCTCAACTCATCAAAGCACAATTTTTTAAACCCTTTTGATGCAAATATGACATTAAATTGTTGAGGTGGAAAAACACGTATTTCCACGCATTTTTGGGGGCGAGTGAAATAAAAAATATTTTAAAAAATTTAAAAACTAGTAAATTTAAAATAAAAAATAAAAAATTCCACTTTCTTCTTCACCCCTCCCCATCCCGCTTCCCGCTTCCCGCTTCCCCCTTCCCCCAACCCCAAACCCACCCACCCCTTCAATTTTTTCGTCTTTCTTCTTCTTTGTCACCTCCACCCCCAAACCCACCACATTTTTTTTCTTCTTTGTCAACCTCTCCCGTCTCTCTCACCTCATCTGCACCACTCCACTCTGCCCAACTATTTTTTTTTCTTTAGCCCCCACCCCCAGCACACCCAAAAGGAAAAAATAATCTATCTTCCTTTTTCGAAATTTCCTTCCAATTCATTTGAGATTCACATTTTTTCTATAAATTAGTTTCTCAATTAAAACTTTATCAAACTTTTTTAGGATTAAAATTTAAATTTGAATTGAAACTGAGTGATAATGGATATTGAAAAGTTAATGAAATTCATGGATAAGTTTGAAAAAGCTTGAAGTTCAAGTTTGAAGAGCAATATATAATTTTTTGTGAATTTTTCAAACATATTCAAATTTGAATATTGAAAAATTTATTGTGTTTGTGTATTTGAATTTATAGTTTAAAATTTAAATTAATTGGGGAGGAATTTCAACTATTTGAGATGAATTTGATGCTCAATTTGTGAGCAAACATCAAGAACATAATTAAATTTTTTCTATAATTTGTAAAAGTTATTTGTTTAATTATATTTATTTTAATATTTAATTTCTTATGTGACATTGAAAAATGATGTGGAATTTAATACAACATTTAAAAATGACATGGAGGTGGATGCGTTACACACACCAAAATAGGATTTAAAATATTGAGTTTTATCGAGTTGAGAGGTTCAGATGACAAAAGTCTAAGTAGAGGTGTTCAATTTACAAACTCGGACAAGTACAAGGGTCCATTAGGCTATTTCACCTAAAAAAAAATTTTTGGGTCTATCTTTTACCTACCAATGTTCAATTCTTTGAGGTACCATGAAATACAAGACCAGTGGCTTTTCACACTAAATTTAAAAAGGATTAAATCATCGATAGATCCTTTAAATTATTTTGATATTTCATTTGTCCCCCTTAACTAAGACTTTTACCTATCAGATACCTAACCCACCCAAAATTTGATCCAACTAATCCTTCTTTTCTATGTTTCATCAGATCTCCTGTGCGTGTTACTAAGCGCTGCCTATGTGGATAATTAGTCTACTCAACATTCTCTACATAGATTAAACATATTCATGTTTTTTAAATTAAAAAAAAAAAGGTTGAAAATTAAAAAGGCAAAAGCCCCAATTTGACTTAAAAAACATATCCTTCATTTCAACTTATTTGACATGTTTGCTAAAAATATTTATCTCAAAATAATTGTTAAGAATTCAAGAGATAGTTAACCATTTTTTTCAAACTATACCATCTTAATTGAAGAAAAATCGTCTAATCAAGATTAAGTAAGGTTATATTTGTAACGACTTGAAAATTTGATGAAATATGTGAAATTTGTAATTTTATATGATTTGACTATTTTACCCCTCCCCGTAGTTGCATTATGATATTTCTGGGGTGTGGGAGTGATTGGCATAATTTTTGATGCATTTTTGTATTATTTATGCTATATTGTGATTTTTGATGGCTTTGAGAGCCTTATTTTGGACTTATGTGGATATCTTTTGATTCGTGCGAAGGATGGCCAAACGAACTGCATTAACAGCTTCAAAATATCAATTTTAGGCTGGGTAGACCTTTGGTTCGATCCCGGTGCACCTGAGCTCATTTCGACCTATTGGTTAGAAAGTTGGAAAATTAGAAATATGGGTGTGAGACTCACATTCGATCGAAATGACCTCGGATGGAAAATACGACTTTGCTAGCAGATTCGAAATAACGATTTTAGGGTGTTAGCATGTTTGGTATGATTTTATGGATTTTAAATCTCATTTCGACCCTCGATTTGGAAAATTATAATTTCGGGTTTCGGGGATCAACTTAGTGAAAATGATGTTTTTTTGAAAATATGATATCTCCACCACATCCGAAATGTCGAATTTAGTATGGTTGTATAGTTCGTTTGTGTATATCAAACTCCGAACGAATTTCGGGCAACCCCGTCGAAATCCGTTTCGACTTAAGATGAAAAAAAAACAGCAGTTATATTGCAGATTTTCTGAAATATAAACAACTTTTTCGCCACTTTTTGGCCTATTTTGTTCATTTTTCATCATGCCTCCTGGGATTTAAATCCTAAATAGTTTGGGAGCTTAAAATTGAAGTATGTGAGAGTTTGGGAAGCTAGATTAACATCTTTTTCTTGATTTTATTAGGAATTTAAGGTAAGAATTCACCCATCTTCTTAGTAATTTCTTGATAAATTTCTCGAAACCTCCAAAAACTTAGAGCGTGATTTTAAACCCAAATTTCACTTCTTTCACTTGAATAATATTTTTATCTTATAATTACTAATTTTTCATCAATTTAGCCTTCAAAATAACTCCGATTTTTTATTCTAACCAGGATTTCAAAGATTTTATGCAGTAAAGCTCAAAAATAGTTTTTCTTCAAATTGAACTCCATTTTTGACTCGATTTAACTTGGGTTTTCAGCTGTAGGTTTCTAAAGATATGAGGAACATATTTTTGAAGTAAAATTTTGATTTTGCCCTACTTTTTTGAAAACTTATTTTTGGGGGTCCGTTTTGACCCCGAACCAAAAGTAGTCAATATGAGTGTCGTTGGTTTTATATTGATGCATAGATTTTATATTTAATTTTTTTAGTGGAGTTCATGATTATTCATGAAAAGTAAGGGGTTCAAGTGTAGCAAACTGGTTTCGGCTTCGAGGTAGGTTATGGCTTAACTCTTCAGACTGGGTTGAGTAGTAAATGATGATACAAAATGCATGTTAAGGGTGGGAACTAATCATGAAATATAGCTATCTATGTGTTGTGCCCTTGTAGGGGCCTATATGTGATGTAATTATCGAAATTGGGATATTATGTGATATGTTTGACCGTGTGGGGTCCTATGTGATATTGATAGCCTTGAATACATGTGAATAATTGTATTATGTTGTTTAATGTAGTACCATGGGTGTATTATTATTAAATTCATACTTTATTGGCATATGAGACATGTGAAAATTTATGAATGAAATAAATTTATGGATGAAATGAAAATAATAAGTGGATATTGGCTCATGTGGTTGTAGGAATGTATCATTGTGGTTAGTTATGAAAATATATCATGTGATTGGTTGTGGAAATACTCATTGTGATTGATTGTGAGCATTACATCTTCATATCATACTCATTTATGAAACATTGGTACCACCGTGGCAACAATTGAGAAACACTAGCAACACCTTTTTAAGAAAATATTGTAACACCTTATAAAACCCTTTTCGAGGGATATGCCAGAATGAGATATGAGATATGGATTGTATATGGGTTGATGAATCCCCCATGGTTCCTACATCAGAAAACTTTAGCTCCGTAGGTGATTACCGGGATTGTGCAACGATCCCGGAGGTTGTGCGATGACATCGTGCATCATCATCATCATCATATACATTGCACTTACTTTATTGTGTTTATGTTGTGTTGTATTGCCTTATTGACTTGTCATCTATGTATTCGTCTTACCTTCCTTTACTTGTATTTGATGATCTTGTATCTACATATTCTCTCTTGTTATATTTATATGTGACATAATGTATACTTGTGTTCAATATCTTGGTGTGTTATTGTAATATATGTGAGATATATTTGAAATTTTAGTGCAAGCGGTGTGGCCTACCGTTGTGGAATATTTTTTGATTGTAGGTGACGTGCCTTTAGTGTATATTTTGTATGCTTTATTAACTACTTTGTTTGGTCGGCTTATGATACCTACTAAGTATAAGTGGACCACACTCATGTCTACTGTGCCCTTTCGGTGCAGGTCTTAGCTAGAGTGCGCCTCAGCATGATTGAGTCGGGTGATTGTTGGAGCTTTCAAGGTAGCGGTTGGACATTCATGCGTCCGAAGTTCACTCTATCTTTCTATAGTTGTTATGTATTTATTAGTATTCGGAGATAGTTATTATTCCTTTGTGGTTATTTTTCCGATGCATTTGACTCTTGGATTGTATTAGTAGTTCTTACACTATTGACACTTGGTTTTTGGCTTGATTGGCATTTTGAATAAGTTCTTTCCACGTTGTTATGATTACTTATATCGTTCGGATTTATTCTAGAAGCCTTACAGTGGGATATTTCTATCTTTTCTTCTTTTCATATCAGTTTGGGTGATAGGTTTACTTATCAAGGAATGCCATGACAAGTGCCATCATGACCCTTTTTTTGGGTCGTGATAAATTAGTATCCGAGCAGCCGGATTTCATTGGTCTTAATAGTGTAAGAACGGGATGTCTAATAGAGTCTCGGGATTGGTACATAGACGTCCGTATCTATCTTCGAGAGGCTATAGGATGTCTTTAGAAAATTTCTCTCATTTTATTCTTTATCGTGTGAAGTTCTTTTATACCTTGTGTTCTGAGTTGTGTTTCACTTTTTCTATGCGAATGGAGTTTCTTATGACGCTATTAGTTGAGAGATGCTGTGAGAAATTAATGGATATCATTTGTCGGTTGTAGGCTTGTTGATGCTCCTGAGTTGTCATGAGACCAGTTTGTTGATGCCTTTCTGGAGAGATTTGTGCCTTTCAATTTGAGAGATCATATGCGGGACAAGTTTGATCTTTTGGAGCAAGGCTCTATGACAATTGTTGAGTATGAGGCATGCTTCCATGCCCTGTCAGATATACCTTTGATAGTATTTCCACTGAGTTTTAGTAGATATAAATTTTGTAAAGGGTTTGGATATCTCTCTTTAGTTGACTACGTCTCAGATGATTGTCATTAGGGATTTTTTTAGTGTATTGTGGATCATGCTAAGATGATAGAGGGTATCACTACTAAAAAAGCTCTAAAAAAAGACCAGAAAAAAGAGACCTCAAAAATAGGCTGAAAATAATAGACCTAAAAAATAGGTTGAAAATAAGAGACCTCATGAGGTCACTTATCCCCTCAACTTTTATTTTTTATTTTTTTGTTAAGAGACCTCATGAGGTCGGTAAATGATAAAAAAATTTTAGCAACACAATATTAGGAACATCAAAAGATCGAAAAAAATGCGGGAAAAGTTAGCGTCAAAATAAAATAATGCGGGTAGTAAAATTTTGTACATTGCGATCTCATGAGGTCGCTACAATTTTAATAAATTAATATTTATTATTAAAAACTAATATCTAGTATTAAACATAATTAGATGTGACCATTTTATTAAGTATTAATGTCAATATATATATATATATATATATATATATATATATATATATATTTACTTAATTTCTTAAATGTTTATCATTATAATTAATATAATAAGAAAATAAAATCCACAAGGGTAAGCTCCCTTAAAGCAGCCCCTCTTTCAGAATCACTCTCTCAAAAGTTATCTGCCGCAAATCCAAAGATCTCAAAGGTGATTTTTTGCATTCTCTCTCTCCCAACTCTCTCATTCAAAGTAAGGTTGTAATTTTTTTCTTATTTATCTATAGAATAAAATTTGTGCATGTTTTTTTTGTTTTCTTGGTGTGTGTGTTTGGTTCTTATTTTGAACCTTTTTTCTTCTCTTGAGGTTGCATAAAAGTTAAAGTGAAAATCAAGAATCACACCAATTGTGTGTTTGTGTTTTTTTTTGTTTTCTCTATGTGTGTGTGTGTTTAATTCTTGTTTTGAACCTTTTTTCTTCTCTTGGGGTTGCATAAAAAGTGTAGTGAAAATCAAGAATTATACCAACTCTGTGTGTGTATATATGTGTTTTGTTCTTGTTTTTATGTGCATGATGAAGTGAAAGGGGGTGTTGTGTTATGTGATTCATTTGTTGTTTAGTTTGAGAGAATCCATCCATCTCATTTTTAGTGATATTTAGGGAAAAAAAGCTCCTATTTTTGGCTTGTTACTCAAAAATTCAGCTGATTCTATAATGTGTCAGAATCTTGAAATTCATAGGGAAAATAAGTATTTGAAGCGAAAAAAAGGGCTATTGTAGTAGAACGTTAATGTTATTTTTGGTTTAATGATGATGGAGTTTGGAGCTTTGTGGTGAATGAAAATGGTGTGTGTGGTGTGTAGTTTACAACTTTTATTGAGTAAAATTGATAAAAAGGGGTGATTTTTTTTGTTTGTATTAGTATGTTTTTCATCTATATCTTTGGTTTAAGTAGTGTTTGGTTGTACCTTAAGTTATAAGATTAGTGTGAAGTGTAAGTTTGAGCCTTCTATAGAAACCAAAATGGGGTGTAGAGGGACACCTAGGAATCTTGTAGTTCAATCAAGATCGTCCATTTAATCTTGTGTGAGATCACTAGGAAAAGAAAAAAAAGAAAAAGGAAAAGGAAAAGCCTTTGTTTTAGAGAATCTTAGTTCTTTGTGTAGTGTTAAATATATACATATACATATATATATATATATATATAAAGCTGCTTAGAAAACAGTTTCAGGGAATATATCTACTTGGGGTTGTTTATTTTATCAAAGGGTGTTTGAAAAATCTTGAATTTTGTTATGGGGTTTGAGGGAAAAAAATGGCTATGGTGGCACTGCAGCATAGGGAGAGTAGTAGTGGTAGTATAACAAAACATCTTGATAGTAGTGGAAAGTATGTTAGATACACAACTGAGCAAGTTAAGGCTTTGGAGAGGATTTATGCTGAGTGTCCTAAGCCTAGTTCATTGCGTCGACAATAATTGATCCGTGAATGTCCAATTCTGTCTAATATCGAGCCTAAGTAGATCAAAGTTTGGTTTTAGAACAGAAGGTATACTGTCATTAATTCAGTTTTGTCAAAATTTGCTTTATGTTTTCTTGTTATTTGTATATGTGTATATGTCTTGAGCCGGCTGTCTATCGAAAATAGCCTTTCTACCTCTCCGAAGATAGTGGTATGGACTGCGTACATTTTACCCTCCCAGACCCCACCGTATGGAAATACATTAGGTTTGTTGTTGTTGTTGTTATTTTTCCTAAAATGTGTAATAGTAGGGATTTTGTTGCCGTGTTTCAGAATTGGATTTATGCTTCGACTTTATTAGAAATCATAGTATACATATTCAACTGATTTTAAAAATAAATGTAGAGTTTGAACCAAAGCTAGTGTCATACATGACTTGTTTTGAAGTTCTTGTTTTGAGTGATTTTTTTGAAGTTCTTGTTTGACTTGTTTTTGTTTTCTCTTAACTGACCTGAAGTCCTACATTGACACGTAAAACAAGTTCTTTTCTTTTAATGAGCTCGTTACATTTACTTATGCAAATTCTTGATTTGTTATAAAGTTTTCTTTCTTAATCTAGAGTTTAACAATTTTAATTATGTGATTTTTTATAGATGGATCGTATTTGGATGTATAATATGACTAATATTGGTCATATGGGGTTGATGCCTGAATTTATATCCGGTGTCGATGGTTTTGTGGACTATGCAATGACACTTGAACCTTTTCAACTTGATGGCTTGGTTAAGTGTCCTTGTAGTAAATGTAAATCTAGGAATTATGAAAAATCTGATATTGTTAAGCTTCATCTCTATCGAAATGGGTTTAAAGAAGATTATACAGTATGGACTAGTCATGGAGAAATTGATTATAGTTTTGCCAGATCTCAACACTTTGTTGTTGGTGGAAATTATGGGGTGGTGGAACTTGATGTCCAAAATTATAGAATGCAAGACATGATTTGAGATGCATATGGGATGTATTCTTATTTTGAATTTGGCGATCAAGTTGAAGAAGCTCCCAAAGATGAATCGAAATGTTTCTTTAAATAGTTGGAAGCTTTTAGTTGGCCTCTGTACGAGGGGAGTACACACTCTCAATTGTCTATTGCTGTTAGGTTATTAAGTATCAAATCAGATTGGAATGTTCCTCAAGGGGCAATAGACGCTGTGATTGACCTTATACATGAATTAGTTGACCCGAATCTAGAGATACCTGATAATTTCTACAACGTAAAGAGGTTGGTATCAAAGTTAAGATTGTCGTTGATGAGAATCAGTTGTTGTGAAAATGGCTGCATGTTATACTACAAGGATGACATTGATCTAGAATCTTGTAAGTTTTGTCAAATAGCTCATTTTAAAAAAGTTCCTAGCGGGAAGAAAGTTTCTGTAAAGGCAATGCATTACTTACCTCTTATACCAAGGCTAAAGAGGTTATATGCATCAAATAGGTCAGCTCCTTACATGAGATGGCATCATGAAAATAGAAGACCGCCTGGTGTTATGTGTCATCCATCTGATGGAGAGGCCCGGAAGCATTTTGATAGAAAATATCCAGAGTTTACAGCCGAACCACGGAACATTAGGTTGGGTTTATGCTTGGATGGATTCACTCCATACTCTATTTTTGTTGCACCATATTCTTGTTGGCCTGTATATTTGACACCATGTAATCTGTCACCTGAGATGTGCATGACCAGTCCTTATATATTTTTCAATTGTATTATTCCTAGCCCGTATAATCCAAAAATCATTATTGATGTATACTTGCAACCTTTGATTGATGAGTTGAATCAATTGTGGATTGAAGGGGTTGAAACATTCGATGCATCGCTTAAGCAAAATTTTAACTTATGGGCTGTCTTAATATGGACTATTAGTGATTTTCCTTCTTACAGAATGTTGTCCGGGTGGATGACAACTGGCAAGTTAGCCTGTCCTTACTGTATGGAAAATACCAAATCATTCACTTTGAAACATAGCCGGAAAAATTATTGGTTTGATTGTCACCATTGGTTTTTGGCCATGGATCATGAGTTTAGGAATATGTAAAATGTATTTAGAAAGAATAAGGTTGATAGAGTTTGTCCACCTCCAATCTATACGGGAGAACAAGTTTAGGAGAGGGTTCAACTCTTTCCAAAGGTTACAGAAGAACAGTCGTACAAATTTGATGGGTATAGTGTTGCACATAATTGGACAAAACAGAGTTTATTTTGGGAATTATCATATTGGAAGGATCATCTTCTTCGACATAATCTTGATCTAATGCATACTGAAAAAAATTACTTTGATAATTTATTTAACACAGTAATGGATGTCAATGGCAAGAAAAAAGACAATGTTAAAGCTAGAATGAACTTACCAGAATATTATAGGCGAAAAGAGTTATGGCTGCTGGAGAAATCAAATAAAAAGGTATTCAAGCCTAAGGCTAGCTATTCATTTACAATGGAACAAAAACGTAAGATATGTAAATGGGCTGAGCAGTTGAAAATGCTTGCTGGTCATGCTTCAAATTTGGGGAAGCGTGTTGATATGGAACACGAAAAGTTATTTGTCATGAAAAGTCATGATTGTCATATTTTCATGAAAACATTACTCCCCATAGCATTTAGTAGCTCGCTAAAAGAATCTGGAAACCCATGACTGAAATTAGTTTGTTTTTCAAAGACTTGTGTTCCAGCACATTGATGGAAGAGAACCTAGTTAGGATGGAACAAAATATTCCTATAATTACCAATAAGCTAGAGAAGATTCTTCCACCTAGATTTTGGGATGTGATGGAACATCTTCCTGTGTATCTTGTGCATGAAGCTCGTCTTGGAGGTCCGGTTTAATATCGATGGATGTATCCATTTGAGAGGTAACTATTTTAAATCTTAATATATTCCTCTCCATTAATGTTTTTTAAAAAAATTTCATAATATAATATTATATAGGACTATTGACAAGAATAAACGGAGTATCAAGCAATAACATAGAATTGAAGACTCAATGTATGAAGCCTATCTTGCTAAGGAAATGATCGATTTCTGTTCGTATTACTTTGCAAGTGATGTTTCATGTTCACAAAATAGGCCCAATCATCACAACGATGGTGGTGAGGTTGCTAGAGAGCTGTTATCAATCTTCAATCAACCTGGCAAAGGTTCAAAAAAGCGTACAAGAAGGCATCTTAGTTCAATGGAGTTTAAATCTGCATCAATACATGTCTTGTTGAATTTCCCTCAAGTTAAACCATTTCTTGAGTAAATTGTTATTATTTTGCATTACATATGCAATTATAAGACAAAGCAACTGACTTAATTTCCATCCTCTTTGACAGCTACTTTGTGCAGTTATATGGCCATGATAAAGTGTTAGAGTATTTTTCAACATAGTTTAAAGATTATGTGAGTGTTGTAATTTTTTTATAATGCTATAATTATTAGAAAGTCCACGTTTGATTAATGCTAATTTTCTACTCTAGACTATTTTTAGGTTTATGATACAAGAAATGGTCAATTTGACCAATTTTTGAAGGATTTATCTTAGGAACCCATTAAGGTCTATTCTATGGAAAAGTATACAGTGAATGGTTTTAAATTCAATATCGAAGAATGCTCCAAACATAAAAAACTAATAATAATGGAGTTTGGGTAAAAGGTGATGATGCAGATCAAAATGGTGTTGATTATTATGGGGTACTTAAGGAGATTTTAGAAATAGAGTATTCTGGTTGGCTAGAAAAAAAAATTGTATTATTCAGATACAAATGGTTTGACCCTACCCCAAATAGAGGAACGAGGGAAATCAAACAATATAATATCATCAAAGTAAGGCACACAAGGGAGTATGGGGCGTACGATCCTTTCATCATTGCACATAATGCTAAGCAAGTGTGTTATACTCCTTATCCCTTGCGTCCAGATAAATCGAATTGGTGAGAGGTAATCAAAATCAAGCCTGTGGGTTGAGTGGAAGTTGAAAATGTATTAGATGTTGCATACCAGGCTGATAACATATCATGTGTTCACTAACCAGTTGATGTTGACTTAGAAGATAATTTAGAGCATCCTGAACACATATTGGAAGAGGTTGATATAGAAGAAGTAGAATTGGCAGAAAATAAAGAGGTAGACAAATCAAATGATGAAAATTTAATAATAGATGATAAAAATTGGTTAGAAGAGGAAAGACGGTCAGAAGAGGAAGAATGGTCAGAAGAAGAAGAATGGTCAGAAGAAGAAGGAGGATCAGAAGAAGAGGATGACAAGGAGGAGGAATGATAATTTGAAATAACACATCTACATTTTTTTGTTTCTTTGTTTGGTTTAGTTTATTCCTTTTTTCCCTAATTTGATCAATGTTGTTTTTGTTAACTCTATTTCTATTTTTAGTTGAGAATTATTGGTTTGATTTAATGTTATTCTCAGTTAAAAGTTTTGTTTGGAGTTCTTAAAGTGAAACTTATTGCTTTAATCTCTGATTGGTATGTTTCTCAAAATATATTGGTGTCTCTACGTCTGACTGTGCATTGGTAGTTGTTCATGTTTGTTAATTTCTTTCATTGATGTTACATGTGTTACACCATATGTATGTCATAGGTTTTGTTTTCCTCACATATAGTTATATGTTAAAAATGTGTACATTTATGGTGTCTCTAAACTATGGTTTACTTGAAGATATTATATGAAAATTTATGTAGATGGCAGGCAGCGATAAGTATAAGGGTACTGCTAATGCTCCCAAAAAGAAATTAAAGAAAGCTAGTATGATTAACAGGCGATCGACAGGTATACATATAAGATCAGACACCACACCATCTTATCCGTCACGAGCTGCACCACTAGCATATACTCAACAGCCCCCACATACTCCTACGATGAGGCCCATTTCAGGTCATGCTACCTCATATGCATACAGTCAATTACCTCACATGACACAACATCAGACATCTAGTGCCTCGCATACAGTTACTCTTAACCTCGATAACTTACAACTTTCATCTGTATCTACTCCACAGATTGGGATATCAAGTCTTCCGCTTTGAGGCAACATCTCTGGACCTAAAATTCCTACCATAGAATAGTCTATTACGCATAGTTAGGTTCATCCATAAGCTGACATGAGGGACATACGCAACAAACTCATCATGGAGCCTGACGGCTATAGGTATGGTTTTTACAAAATCTGTTTAGTTTATAAATATCTCATAATTGTTTTAGCTTTAACCTATAAATGTTTAAATTTTGGAATATAGTTTTAATCTGGATGCTGCTGTGAGTATCCTTTCTCCAATCATTCAAGATCTTTATAGGGGTGCTGTCACGAGTTGGGGCAAGATGCCAAACAATCTCAGGAACCAGATTCTTTTGGAATTTAGGGTATGTTTATTTCCATGCTCTTCTTTTCCTTACTGATTTATCAAAAAAGTTTATGTGATATAGTAATCGCATGATGAGGTGAACCAAAATATAATAAAAGACAATCAGAGAACCAAAGTGAATACAAGTTTTACCAGCACATACTTATTGCTCGACCATTTCTCTATCAAAATAATCACTACTCTTTATTTTAAGCAGAAATATAAGAGGATGTCTCTTCTTGGATTATTGTTTCCCATCTTCAATAATGTGGTACTAAATTTTCAGATTTAATCGTCTAATAATGTATCAGTTATAGTGATCCATGATGTATATCACCTTTCCTCAATAATTACGAGCTCCGGTTTTATCCCTATTAGGCAATAGTAACCAATATGTTGCTATTTGTTGGGTTTTTTTTTTCAAATTGTTTTGAGTGTAGTTCAATTGATGTTCTTAAAAATCCCCATTCTTGTCCAAAAGTAGATAGGGAAGGAGTTTAATAATAGCCAAAAATTTGTCCAAAGTTAAAAGGTCAAAGTATTGATTATAAACTAACAAACTAACAAAAGTGGTTCTTTAAGTTCTTGTATTGAAGGTATTTCTGTTAGGATGAGATATAACAAAGAATATGCTAGGAAATTTTTGCTTAGATTATACTTGGAATGCACTGATGGATATACTTCAGCTTCAAAAAGGGGATTATTATGAAATATAAGCATATGAGGTAAAAAAAGAACTTTATTTGCTGATTATGATTAGCTTTGTGTAACATATGACAATTTGTTTGCTCATTCTTCATTCTATTGATATGGTAATCTCGATTCTGTATGACAAAGAAGCTGAATGTGGCACTTTGATAGCATCTAGATCCTTGACCATTGCCCAAACCAGAAGGCAATATGAGTTTCACATTAGTTGGATCAAAAGTTTATTAGGTTCTGAATATTAGGGATAATATAAGGACCTCTTTGAGTTGTCTAATCTTTCTGCTATTCTTCACTGCTTAATCCTAAATAGTATTGGATTTTGGGTTACACGTAAAGGATACATTGATTCTTTTGTTAGCATATTCTAGCATTTAATTCCCTTAAAGACTTTCTATATCTTTTATGCCCCTTTTCCTTCCTACAATAATACCCCTTTTGCTTGCTTCAGTAATTTTTTTCATCTCTCTCAACCATTTAGACAGTTTGGTTTTAGTTAGATTACTCCTTGCAAGGTTCGAAACAGAGATTATATATTTCACCATCTCAAAGATAAGTTCCTAATAAACATAGAGTAATTTTGAACTCAAGACTACCAACTTGGACCTAGGTGTTCTGCTACTATTCTAATCAAGTGGTTCAACTCGGACCTAGTGTGTTTCTTAAACAAGGAGCAACTTACCTTTTTAGTGGTAATATATTAAGAAACTATAAATCAATATACATATTAAAGGTTGTGGATTATGGTTTTATTCCTTCCTATATGGATGAATAAATGTGATGTGGCTTGAGCTCTTAAAGCACTTAATTATTAATGTGTAACAGTTTTTTTCCCTCCCAAAAAGTAATGGTATTAACTGGACGCATTGTGTTTTGCATAATATTTTTTAAGTTGGGATCATCATGTACATAGATCAAGGATGAAAAAGCTTGAGTATCCACTGGTGCACCATAGGAAAGATGATAAAAAAATATAAAGCCCTATTGATGCCATGATCTTACCTCTTTCCGTCCAATGTACTCGGCAATTTGACCACTAGAAATCTGATTGTGTGACAGTTACCTCTGGTTCATAATAGAACAACCTCGGCACCCAGCACGCTTGCTAATTCAAACCTTTCCCTTGTAATTCCTGTTGATGAAAATAAGTTATCCTCACAGTCAGAAGCTGTGATTGTTACTTCAGGGGATGTTGTAGGGGATTCCAAGCCTGCTGCGTCTACTCTTAGAAGGGAGCCAGAATTTCCATTAACACTAGAGACAAGACCTTGTAATCAATCGATCTGGCGTAGACCATTTGGTAGGTTTCCAAGAATAATTTCTTCCCCTACGATTGAAAAAAGGGCTGATGTTTCAGAACATAAGGAGCAAGTTAAAAGGTTGGTTGAGGACTTGAAGCGTACTTTCATTGATATGCAGAGAACTACTACAGCTAAACTCTGGTTACTTGCTAAGCATAATATGGATATCCATATGGTGATTGCAAAATATAGTGCTATTAGCTTGTTGGTTAACCTACTTCATTTAGAAGACATGAAAGTACAGGAAGATGCTGTTATTGCACTTCTCTACTTGTCCACTAATGACAATAACAAGTGTGCATTTACAAATGCTGATGCAATCGAACTTCTGATTCATGTCGGTTTGGGATTATTTGTCAGCTTTGTTAAGTCTGATAACTTAATCTCATCTATTATTGTTTTTTCATAAGTTTGAATCAATTTGTACTTGCTTTATTTTAATCCGAGGGTCTATTAGGAATAATATCTCTGTGTCACTGAGGTAGGGGTAATTTATTTCAGTTTATCTTTTCATTATAGAGAGAGTATTTCATTGGCAAATTAATTTATCTTAGTTTATCTTGTAATTACAGAGAAAGTGCTTTTGGTGTCCAAAATATGAAGCCCAGATTAAAGCAAACTTTAAGTTAAAATCTCGGCGCATAATTACTAGCTTACTATCAAAAGCTCTTGAAAAAAACAAGAGGCCTAGGTGGATTCTACCTGAAAATTGGCAAAAGTTAGTTGACTATTGGGAGACAGATTCAAGGTTCAAGCAGATGCGTGAGATTGGCAAAAAAGTTAGAGCATCTCTTAAGGGTGGTTCTTTATATACGAGTGGAGCTCAGAGTCAGGGAAATGTAAGGAGAAAACTGGTAGGTCATTCATGTGATTTGGTATTTTTTATTGAATTGTGACTGATTAGTGATACCTTATCCTCGAACAACCGATTATTCTGGACAACCGGTTCTTAACTACTAGTTTTTTATTCCTGTTGGTCTTGGAATTTGACTTATATCCTCTTGGTAAATATTATGTGGTCTATTGGTACATGTATATTATCCTGATTAAGCTTGCGGAGAAAACACATATGAGGGCAATGACAAGAAATGATATCAGTTAGTTCTTTTGGTTAATCGGTTTTGAATTGCTTTTTTAGGAGAACTTTCTGTCGGATAGTTGAATAGAGTTAAAATGTTGTATCATTAGAGCACATCTGTTTCTTGGCTTTAACCATGAGCTCTAAAGTGGTTGAAGTTCTTCAATGGTTAGCGTTCATTAGGTAAGTCTCTCAAACCTTCTGTTGTGTCAATATCTTAATTTTAGAATTTTAGGCATAAGATCAATGTTATGTGAAATCTCCCATATTGTTATTGATCGATATTGAAATGACACAACATCGGCGTACCAGTGGAATTATTAACGCTGTCCAGTTTCCAATATGGAGTAACTTATATTTTTCATTTCTGTAACAGAATTGGGTTTTCTTTCTACTTCCAATGTCTGATCTGATGTGCTGCCCCTTTTTTTTATTACACTTACCTACTGCTCCTTATTGGCCTTCTTCTGTTTGTTTTTGTTTGTGTTATTATCTGATGTACTATTGTAGAACAAACTAAATAACATAATAGATAAATCCTTATAAAATATTGATACTTAATTAAACAAATGATATTTATTTTGACGTTATCTTAGCCTATGTTTGTACTCTGATTCATTGGTTTATGTATATAAGGAGATTTTATTTCCCTCAAAATGCATACTTTATCTCTTCAAAAGATGTTTTTGTTCTCATTTTCTGTACACTGATGTTTCGTATTTGAAATGCATTTTGTTGGCCATTACTAGAAGCACATTACAAAGCTGTTTATTTTTGTTCAATAATATTTTAGGTCATATTTTGATTTCTGTGTGTGTAAAAGAATAAATTATAATAGAAGATAAATGTTCTTAAGCCTAGTAGAAGTTGGTTCAATAAATATATCCAATCTAGCAATCTGAAATGCTTTCTATCACAATGCAAATTGGAAAAAGGTTAAGCATTTTGCGAGCCTGCATTTAATTGTTTCTTGAGAATGGGGTCTGCATTTTCCTCCTTGTATTTGTAGTTATATAGGTACAAGTATTGTGCATCCTGATCTCGTAACATCTTTATTGCGGCAATATGCCAAAAATTAGTCTGAGAAATCACTGTTGGCTGTGCTAGAGCTTATATCTGATGTGGGAAGTTTTGTGATTGATGTAGCCACACAGATTCTTTACCTATTGCAACTTTCTTCAAAATGCTGCACCTTGTTCCTGAACCTGCAATATGTACCAAAATTTGAGAACTTATGTCTTTATCATTAAATTAATTTTATTTGTAGGAAGAGAAACTTAGGAGGCTAATAACCCAAGCTGAGGCATTCAAGGCTATGCACACAAGAAAGAAGAAAAATCCTGAAGATCCTAATGTTTGGGTTGAGCCACGAGCTCAGCTAACCTATGTAAGCCTTTATTTCTATTAGTTATTACTTTATTTTCTAAATTTATATTCTAATATAATTATCATTAAATTCAGAATCGATATCTGCAATGCATAGAGGATTTTTGCCAAACTCTGCTAGAAGATAAGTGAGACCTACCACTTAGCCAAGAGCATAATGAAAGAATATGGTTAGATGCGGTTGGTGGCCCGAGTAGGTATGGATATGCTTATGGATTGCCCCAACAAACCTTTCATGAATTTCATTTGGAACTAGAAGGCCTCGGTAGTTTCCAGAATGATGAGTCAAGGGAGATAATTTTGTCTTTGAAGTAGAAAATAGCTGAGCTATCTAGGGAAGCTAAGGCCTCGCAGGCTAGGGAAAGGCAAAGGGATATACAGTATGAAGGAGTGAAGGCCCAATTTGATGCATTACTTGCTTTGGGGGGGATTCTCCCTTGTCCCGATGATGTGGTGTGCCCTCCTCGACC
This sequence comes from Capsicum annuum, assembly GCF_002878395.1. Lineage (NCBI taxonomy): Eukaryota > Viridiplantae > Streptophyta > Magnoliopsida > Solanales > Solanaceae > Capsicum > Capsicum annuum. The sequence continues at coordinate 69,304,893 of NC_061114.1, forward strand.
TCTACAGTCTCTACCTATTTCACATGGAGTATATGGTCAATACAGAGATGTGACTGAGGAGCCCAGCAATGATGAAGATGATGAGGATTACTATGTGGACTATACACCGCCGCATTGTTAAAGTTCAATGTTGTCTAGATAATCTATACTATATATTTTATGGTGGTTTATTTGAATTATTAGGTGATTTTGAATGCATTAAAATTTTAAAGTAGTATGAACAATAGTATTGTTAACTTATGACTTTTATGTTTTGTTTGTTCAATTTTTAGGTATTTAAATTTTATTTTCATTTTGTGGTTATTAGATTATATTTACTTATGTTTATTGTAGTTTGATTAATTGGTGGGAGTTCTTGGAGCTTAATTTAATTGATTATATTATTGAATTGAATTAAATGGAAGGTATTTTTAAAAGCTATTTTTTGCAAAAAGAAACCTCATGAGGTTGCTATTTCACATTTTTATTTTTACACAAATGCACAAAAGTGACTTAATGTGGTCTCTTTTTCATGATTTCATTTTCTACATGCTCAAATAAGAGACTGCAAAAGGTCGCTTATGTTTTAAATAAATTGTTTAGAATAAAAAATTAGGAAATAGTAGTCACCCCATGAGGTTTCTTTTAATTAAAAAATAAAAATAAAAAAATCAAATAGAGACCTCGTGAGGTCTCTTTTTAATAAAATAATGATAATTTTAAAAAATAATTTAGAGACCTCGCGAGGTCTTTTTTTTTATAAAAATCAAGAAATAACCTAGTGACCTCGAGAGGTTGCTTTTAAGCGACCTTATGAGGTCTCTTAGAAAAACAGACCTATGTTTTAGAGACCATCAATTGAGGTTGCTTTTGAAGTCTCTTTTTGAGGGAAAAAGACTTCATGAGGTCTCTTTTTACATCTTTTTATTAGTGTCTTAGTGCATCTCAGGGAAGCGCCAAGAGGGTGCGTCATTTTGGTAAGTTCCGGAGTCGGACCTCTTGAGGTAGAGATTTTATACGTTCTTGTAGATATCATGGTAGGCCAGTACAGGTGACTTTATAGAGTGCAATTGGTGGATCTTCTAGTTCAGCAGTTCAGGGTGACCGTTTGGGCTCAGTTGTACTTTTTCTTGTTGAGACTGGTCATAGAGGTTGCTATGTGTGTGATGAGGTTGGCCATATGTCCAAGGACTATTCTTGCCGTGTGTTTAGAGCTAATCCTATTTTAGCTGTGAGAGGTAGGTGTTCTACCAAAGGTGCAAGAGGTAGACATGGTAGAGCCCGTGTTGGTGGTTGTAGGGCTACTCAGCTAGTTGGTAGTCACGGATAGTGTTATGCTATATCAATCAGATCTAAGGTGGAGGCTTCAGATGTTGTGATCGCAGGTATCATTCCGTTTATTTCAGACATGTATCTTATTATTTGATCATGGATCGACTTTCTTCTATGTGTTTATATATTTTTCTTTGGGGTTTTGATTCTGTTAGGGAGCCTCTTGCCATGCCTAATTGTGTATCTACTCCAATAGGTGATTCTTTAGTGGTGGATCTGGAGTACTGATCTTGTGTTGTGACTTTTGCTGGGCGTGAGACTTTGGTAGACTTGCTTCTGTTAGACGTGGTTGATTTTGATGCTATTTTGGGTATAGATTGGTTGGCTCCTTCTCATGACATCCTAAATTTTTATGCCAAGACTGTGACTTTAGCTTCATTGGGTGTGCCAAGGATAGCTTGGAAGGGTACACTTCATTCGGGTCCTAAGAGGGTCATATCTTATGTTCAGGCTCGTAAATTGGTTGACAGGGGATATTTATCTTACTTGGCCATATTCGTGACACTATTATTATTTCACCTCCTTCCTTGGATTCTATCTATATCGTCCGTGAGTTTATGGATGTGTTCCCTACGAACTTTTCTGGTATGCTTCCGAATTCAGATATTAATTTCAGTATTGATATTGAGCCGGGCACCAAGACCATTTCTATTCCTCCTTATAGGGTGGCCCCAACTAGTTGAAAGAACAGAAGGATCAGTTGCAGGAGTTATTAGATAAGGGATTTATCTGACCTAGTATTTCACCTTGGAGTGCGCTTGTCTTATTTGTGAAGAAAAAAGATGGAACTATATAGATGTGTATTGATTATTGGCAGCTAAATAAGGTGATGGTTAAGAATAAGTATCTTCTTCCTTGCATCGATGATTTATTTGATCAGCTTCAGGGTGCGACGGTGTTTTTGAAGATTAATTTGAGGTTCATTTATCACCAGTTGAGGATTAGAGCTTCAGATATTTTGAAAATAGCTTTTTGGACTCGATATGGTCATTATGAGTTCTTGGTCATGTCTTTTAGGTTGACCAATTCCCCTGCCGCATTCATGGAGTTAATGAACTGGGTGTTTCAACTGTATCTTGACTCCTTTGTTATGCTATTTATAGATGATATCTTGGTTTATTCCAAAAGTGAGGTTGAGCGTGAGGAGCATTTGTGGATTATGCTTTTGAGATTGAGGGATAAGAAGTTGTATGCTAAGTTCTCTATGTGCGAGTTTTGGTTGGAGTCTGTTTCTTTCTTGGGTCATATGACAACCAAATAAGGTACTATGGTTGATCCGGCCAAGGTTGCAGCAGTTCGTGACTGAGCTAGACCTACTTCGCCACTGAGATTCAGAGTTTTGTTGGCTTGGCCAGGTATTATCGACGTTTTATTGAGGGTCTTTCATCCATTGTAGCTCCATTGACTAAGTTGACCCAAAAAAAGATTTTTTTCAGTGGTATGATATTGTGAGACGAGCTTTTAAAATCTCAAGGATTTGTTGACTTCAACTCCTATATTGGCTTTGCCCAAGGAGGGCATGGGCTTTATTGTCTTTTGTGATGCTTTAGGTGTTGTGTTGATGCAGGAAGATAAGGTAAATGTGTATGCATCTTGTCAAGATTGGAGCCTCACGAGAGAAATTATCCTACCCTTGATTTGGAGTTGTGCGCAGTTGTGTTTTCCTTAAAGTTGTGGAGGCACTACTTGTATGGAGTCTGTTGTGAGATCTTCTCAGATCATCATAGCCTTCAATACTTCTTTACTAGCGAGATCTTCATATGAGGCAGCGCCTTTGGTTTGAGTTGCTTAAGGATTATGACTTGACTATTCTCTACCATTTGGAAAAGGGTAATATGGTTGCGGATACCTTGAGCTGAAAGTCAACTAGCATGGGTAGCTTGGCATATCTTTTGAACTAGGAGAGGCTTTTGGCCTTAGAGATTCATATTTTAGCTAACCAGATGGTTAGGCTTGATATTTTGACATCGAGGTGTGTTTTGGCATTTGTGGAAGCTAGATCTTCTTTGATGGAGCAGATTCGAGCTCATTGGTTTGATGATGTTGGATTGAGGTTGATTTAAGATAAAGTGTTGAGTGGGGAGGATAAGGAAGCCTCACTTGATTCAGATAGAGTTTTGTGGATTGGGGGCTAAGTTTGTGTGCCGAGAGTGGTGAATGGATTAGGTTGATCTTGGAGGAGACCCATTGTTCTAGATATTCTATCCATCTAGGTATGACTAAGATGTATCATGATTTGAGGTAGCATTACTGGTAGGGTGGTATAAGGAGAGCTATAGCAAATTTTGTGGCTCGTTGCCTATGTTGTCAGTAGGTGAAGGCCGAGCATATAAGGCCTGGTGGATTGCTTCAGAGGTTACCCATTCCCAAGTGGAAGTGGCAATGGATCACTATGGACTTCCTAACTGGGTGGCCTCGTACATCTCATAATTCTGATAGTGTTTGGGTCATCGTGGATTGATTGACCAAGTCAACTCATTTTATTCTGGTTTAGGTCTCATTTAGTGCTGAGAGGTTAGCCCCTATCGTTATTCATGAGATTGTATGTCTTCATGGTGTACCGATGTCTATTATTTTAGATCGAGGTCCTGTGTTCACATCTCACTTTTGAAAGACTTTTCAGGATGAGTTGGGTACTTGAGTTGATCTTAGCATAGCGTTTCACGCCCAGACTGATGGCTAATCTGAGCAAACTACTCAGGTTTTAGAGAATATGCTCCGCGCGTGCGTGATGGATTATAGTGGCCAGTAGGAGCAGTTTTTAGATTTAGCAGAGTTTGCATATAATAATAGCTACCATTCTAGTATTGATATGGCTCCTTTTGAGGCATTGTATGGTAGGCATGTCGCTCTCCAATAGGTTGGTTTGATGTTTCATAAGTGAGACATAGAGGTATAGACTTGTTTCGTGAGTCTTTGGATAGGGTCTGTATCATTTAGGAAAGACTTAGAGCGGCTCAAAGTAGGCAAAAGTGTTATGCTAATTGTAGACTTTGTTCCTTAAGATTTGGTGTTGGTGATCGTATTTTTCTTTGAGTTTCACCCATGAAGGGTGTGATGAGGTTTGGGAAGAGGGGCAAGCTTAGCCTCAGGTATATTGGTCCATTTGAGATTCTTCGGACTATTGGTGATGTGGATTATGAGTTAGCTTTGCCTCTTGGTCTATCAGCTGTTCATTCAATTTTTCATGTTTCTATGCTTCGTCGTTATATTCTTGACGAGTCTCATGTCATTCATTGGGAGTCAGTTTAGTTAGATGAGTGGTTGTCCTTTGTTGAGAAGCCAATTTCCATTTTTGGCTAGGGATGTTAGGCGATGGCGTACTAGAGTGATCCCTGTGGTTAAGGTCCAGTGGCGACATCGACCTGTAGATAAAGCTACTTGGGAGGTTGAGTCTGATATGCGTAGTCCTTATCCCCAGCTCTTTGTTGATTCAGGTATTTCTTTTGTCTTAGTTTGAGGACGAACTAGATTTTTAGTGGTGAATGATGTAATGATCTAAAAATTTGATGAATATGTGAAATTTGTGATTTTATGTGATTTGACTATTTTACCCCCCCCCCTCCCCCGTAGTTGCATTATGATATTTCTGGTGTGTGGGAGTGATTGGCATGATTTTTGATGTATTTTGGTATCATTTATGCAATATTGTTGCTTTTGATAGCTTTGAGAGCCCTATTTTGGACTTATGTGGATATCTTTTGATCTGTGCGACAGATGGTCAAACGGACTGTGCCAACAGCTCTGGAATATCGATTTTCGGCTGGGTAGACCTTTTGTTTGGGTCTCGGTGCACCCGAGCTCATTTCGACCTATTGGTCAGAAAGTTGAAAAATTAGAAATATGAGTGTGGGACCCAAATTTGATCGAAACGACCTCGGATGGAAAATCTAACTTTACCCGCAAGTCCAGAATCTTAATTTTAGGGTGTTAGCATATTTGATATGATTTTACGGCTTTTAAATCTCATTTCGACCGTCTATTTGGAAAACTATAATTTCGGGTTTCGGGGGTCAACTTTGTGAAAATGATATTTTTTTGAAAATATGCTATCTCATCGCATTCGGAACGTCGAATTTAGTATGGTTGCATAGTTCATTTATGTATATCGAACTCTGAACGAATCTCGGGCACCCCATCAAAATCCGTTTCGACTTAAGAAGAAAAAAACCAACAGTTATATTACAGATTTTCTGCAATATAAACAGCTTTTTCACCCCTTTTTGAGTTATTTTATTCATTTTTCATCTTGCCTCTTGAGAGTTAAACCCTAAATAGTTTGGGAGCTTAAAAGTGAAGCTTGTGAGAGCTTAGGAAGCTAGATTAACATCTTTTTCTTGATTTTATTATTAATTTAAGGTAAGAATTCACCCCTCTTCTTAGTAATTTCTTGATAAATTTCTCAAAACCCTAAAAATCTTAGAGCATGATTTAAACCCAAATTTCACTTCTTTCACTTGAATAATATTTTTATCTTATAATTACTAGTTTTTCAAAAATTTAACCTTCAAAACAAATCTGATTCTTGATTTTAACCTGGATTTCAAAGATTTTACCTAGTAAAGCTCAAAAATATTTTTTTCCGATTTGAACTCCGTTTTTTACTCGATTTAACTTGTGTTTTCAGCTGTAGGTTCCTAAAAATATGGGGAACATGTTTTGAAGTAAAGTTTCGATATTGCCTTTCTTTTTTCGAAATCCATTTTGGGGGTCCATTTTGACCCTGAACCAAAAGTAGTCAGTATGGGTGTCGTTGGTTTTGTATTGACGCGTAGATTTCATATTTGATATTTTTAGTAGAGTTCGGGATTATTCGTGAAAAGTAAGGTCGTAGGATCAAGTGTAGCAAACCGATTTCGGCTTCAAGGTAGGTTATGGATTAACTCTTCAGACTAGGTTGAGTAGTAAATGATGGTGCAAAATGAATGTTAAGGGAGGGAACTTATCATGAAAAATGGCTATCTATGCGTTGTGCCCGTGTGGGGGCCTATATGTGATGTAATTATCGAAATTGAGATATTATGTGATATGTTTGACCGTGTGGGGTCCTATGTGATATTGATAGCCTTGAATACATGTGAATAATTATATTGTGTTGTTTAATGTGGTACCATTGGTGTATTGTGATTACATTCATACTTCATTGGAATATGATACATGTGAAAATTTATGGATGAAACGAAAATAATAAGTGGATATTGGCTCATGTTGTTGTGGGAATGTATCATTGTGGTTGGTTGTGGAAATATATCATATGATTGGTTATGGAAATACTCATTGTGATTGGTTGTGATGATTACATCTTCATATCATACTTATTCATGAAACATTGGTACCACCGTGGCAACATCTGAGAAACACTGACAACACCTTTTTAAGAAAATATTGTAACACCTTGTAAAATCCTTTTCGAAGGATATGCCGGAAAAGAGATATGAGATATGTGGATTGTATATGGGTTGATGAAACCCCCATGGGTCCTATGTTGGGAAACTTTAGCTCCGTAGGTGTATACGGGGATTGTGCGACGATCCCGAAGGTTGTGCGATGACATTGCGCATCATCATCATCATCATCATATACATTTCACTTACTTTATTGTGTTTATGTTGTGTTGTATTTCCTTATTAACTTGTCATCTATGTGTTTCTCTTACCTTCCTTTACTTGTATTTGATGATCTTGTATCTACATGTTCTCTCTTGTTCTATTTATATGTGACATAATGTATACTTGTGTTCAATATCTTGGTGTTTTGTTGTAATATATGTGAGATATATTAGAACTATTAGTGCAAGCGGTGTGGGCTACCGTTGTGGAACATTTTCTGATTGCAGGTGATGTGTCCTTTGTGTATAATTTGTATGCTTTATTTACTACTTTGCTTGGTCAGCCTATGATACCTACTGAGTACAAGTAGACCACACTCATGCCTATTGCGCCCTTTCTGTGCAGGTCTTAGCTCGAGTGCGCCTCAACGTGACTAACTCGGGCGATTGTTGGAGCTTCTAAGGTAGCGGTTGGACATTCATGCGTCAAAAGTTCACCTCTATCTTTCTATAGTTGTTATGTCTTTATTAGTATTCAAGATAGTTATTATTCCTTTGTGTTTATTTTTTCAATGCATTTGACTCTTGGATTGTATTAGTAGTTCTTACACTATTGACACCTGGTTTTGGCCATGATTGGCGTTTTGGATAAGTTCTTTCTGCATTGTTATGATTACTTATATGGTTCGGCTTCATTCTAGAAGCCTTACCATGGGATATTTTTGTCTTTTCTTCTTTTCGTATCAGTTTGGGTGATAGACTTACTTGTTAAGGTACGCCGCGACAAGTGTCATCATTACCCTCATTTTTAGGTCGTGACAGTATTCGCCAATTTGACCCCCTTATTAATTTCTCATTAAGAGTTGCGCAAAAAGCAAACATGTCAAGTAATTTGAGATGCGGGAAGTATCTGTTAATTACTATTTCGTGAAACGTGTACAATACAAGGTTAATTTCGTTAAACAAATTTTACATGCATTTTTTAGTTTTTCAAGCATTAAATCATCGACATTCATACCATTAGAAACAATATAATATTATTTAGTTTCACTTAGTTTATAATTGATGACAAATGCATCGTCTGCTTTTATAAATTTTACTTAATAAATAAAATATAAATTATCAAATAAATATTGTCAATTTCAACATTTTCTATTTTATAACTCAAATTATAAATATAAAAATTTTATAATAACGATAGGGTTAAACATGCAACACACATTTCTATTGACTAGTTATATATAAATATACTTGAAATCGCATTTTCTACTTTCATTCCTAACACAAGAAAATAAGTGATTAACACTTATTTTCAAAAAATATACTCCTTGCGTCCAATTTTATGTGGCAAACTTTGATCGAACCCAGAGTTTTAGAATTAAGAGAAAATTTGGTGATGTTTATCAAATTGTCCTATATTAAAAAAATGCATTACTACTATCTTTAATTAAGTGAGACCTTAGAAGTAGGGTCCATAAGGGTAAAAGAGTAAGTGCGCTTTTAAAAAGTTACCAAATAAGGAAATGTAACATTCTTTTTGGTACGGACCAAAAAGAAAAGTATGACACATAAAAAGTGATGGATAGAGCTATCAATATGGGTCAGCCCAATCCATCCGGGCTAGCCCACACGGGCTTTGGATTTTAACAGGTCGGGCCGTGCTGGTCCATCAAAATGATCGGCTAGAAAACACCAAGTCCACATCATCACTTTGTAGTCTACGGGCCTCACGGGTCAACCCACTTTTTAAAAAGTAATATTTTATAATTTAATTTTAGAAGGTCAATAAACATAAATATATATACTATACAATATTACATAGTGTTACTACTTGCTAATCAAGTCTCCAATACCCCCAAAATTAGCGAAATTAAATAACCTTTGACATGATATCCTTCGAACCAAATAAAAATTCTAATAAGCAATCTAAATAGTTAATGAATAACAATATGATTGATAATTAAAAATACTAACCTAATTTTGTTTTAATATATCAAAATAAAACACAAAAAATGTCAATACTTCATTCATTAAAAATAAAAATGAACTTCTCAAGAAAAGCTCTCATGACATTTATTATGTATCCAACATCACCACTTTATATTCATCAAGCATCTATGAATCAGATTTTGATAAAGTTGTCTCAAAATCTTCATTTTCGTTTATAATTCATATATAATATTAATTAATTAAACATTAAGAAATTGCTTAAACCTAGCTAGTACAACTTAAATAGATTTTGAGTGGACATTGAACTCTTTTATTATTTTTAGTACTCTATTTTATTTTTAAATTATTTATTATTTGACTCACAAGCCGGGCCATGGGCTAGCCCAATCCATATTGCTCACGCGCCACATGCCACGAGTTTATTCGGACTGGGCTAAAAAGCCTTTATTCTTAAATAGGCTGCAAAACTGAAGCCCAACCCCATTAAATTACAGGTCGGGTTGTGCCATTATAACGAGCCTGACCTATATTAACGGCTCTAGAAACGGATAGAGTATTATTCAAGAAAGCTTGTTTTGTAAAAATATGTTTTCTTCCTACCAAACGTGCCATTAGTTTGACATGTTTCCTTAGAGTTTAGGGAAAAGGGTTAAATTTACCACTGTACTTTGAAAAATTGACTAAATATACCCTTCATCATACTTTAGAGCCAAATTTATCCTCGTTGTCATACTTTGGGGCCAAATTTACCCTTATTGTCATACTTTGGTGCCAAATTTACCCTCCTACTTTGAAAAAATGGCTGAATATACTCCTCATCATAGTTTGAGTCAAATTTACCCTTGATGTCATACTATGGAGTCAAATTTACCCTCGTTACTAAGAAACTTTTCACATATACCCTTCTTTTAATAGAAAAGCTTAAACAACATTAAATGCCCCATTTTTTTAAAAAAAGAGCACACTCTAATCTAACCCATTTGGCCCAACTTGAGCCAAAAAAAAAAAAACACAAACAAATATAACCCACTATGTTCTATTGGTCAAATTTTCTAATGAGATTAAGCCATTAGGTATTTATTAGTGCGTAGCTCATGAAACATGGATCTACATTAGTGCAAACACAAACAAATATATCTATCCCTTAGTTCATGTATCAACATCAGTGCAAATCTCATGAAAAATGACATTTAGCGATCAAATTCAATAAATTAGATCCACTGGATATTTCTCTGAATGATTGAGTTAAGAGGTCTCCTTATGTGCAATCTTGATTTCTCTTCATTCCTATGTCTTTATATATAATTTAGGTCTACGTAAATTTTTCATTATGTCATTTGCTCAAAAAACTTATCCACTGATTTTAGAATCTAGATGCACATAAAATTGCATATCAAATTTTGAAGTTTGAAAATAATTAAAACAGGAGCAGAACTTGTAATAGATATTTTCTCTAGTCCTGTGCTTCTGCACTATCCCATTCTATTTTACTTTTTATTCATTTGTAAATAACCTGTCAGCGTTGCACATTGAAAGAGAAGTATATTTTTTTGTTGGAAAAATTAACCAATAGAACTGAGGGGGTGTATTTTTTATGTATTTTTTGTGTTGTTGATTGGGTGGCTTAGATTAGGGTATGTCTTATTTTTAGAAAATGGGTCATTTAACGTTGATCTGGAAGTTTCTGTCAAAGGAAGGGTACATGTGAAAAGTTTCTTAACAACGAGGGAAAACTTGACCCCAAAACATGACATCGAGGATAAATTTGGCTCCAAGATAGGGCAAAAGGTATATTTAGATAATTATTCAAAGTAGAGGAAAATATGTGGCCTCAAAGTATGACAACGATGGTAAATTTGACTCCAAAATATGACAAAGAATATATTTAGTCAATTTTCTAAAATAGAAGAATGAATTTGACCATTTTCCCTAAAGTGAATCGTAATATCATGTTTCATAATTGGTCCTTCATTTAGCAAAGGCCATCATCTTAAACATTTAAGGTGAACAAGTTTTTTCCATCTTTTATAGTTGTGGACATTGAGCATGTTGGTAGTTGATGTACCCTTCTTCTAATTCCATTACAAATAAAGTCTTCTGGGCTATATACTCTTCTAATCCAACAGGCAAAGGAATATCCTGCAAAGGATAAAAAAGCATGAACATATAAGGGAGTAATCTTTGGTTGTTAAAATAGAGACAATTATATCAGATACATTTATTAGATTGTTTATTGCAATTTATAATAACACTTTTAGATAATTATTTTATTAAGGTTTTAAATACAACTTGTAGCAACTTTTTAAAAAATTAATTTATTTATTTTATTTTTAAAAAGTCGATAGATAATTTTTTAAAGAATAATTAACTCCGTTTTTTGGGATTATTATTCAATATCTCAAAAATAAATGTGTTGATAATTATGATGGAGTAAAATATGATCAATATATATCTACCTTTATTATCATTCTTACTTTTTTTCAAAAATCTCTCATGTTTCTCCATATCAACTTTACTAGAGCAAATTTTTTTGCCAAATTCACACGTTTCATCTTAACTACGTTTTTTTAATTCATTCATCTTCATAATTAAATATCTTCCTTTGGAGTATTACTTTAGTATCAAATTTGATATCTATCAAACGTTTATATCTTTGGAGGTTCAATTTCATTTCATTATCTAGTTTTTTTGCTTGAATTTCAATATAAGTTCATATATTCATTGATTTCACCGTTGTATGAATTATGTCTTCTAAATTTGAGTTCGATTCTACTCCTAGTCATGTCTTCTAATCATGTTTAATCATATATTCTAATCATGTTTAATCAATATTAATAATCATTCACTTGTTTTAGGTATTTTATTTGTATCATTTTTATTACTCCGTTTCTCTTAATCGTTTTTTCTCTTAGGATTGAATTTAGTTTCATTTAGGGCTTAGTTTTATTCAATTCCGTTATATGTTCTTCAAATTTTATTTTTGAAATTTCACTTTTTAAAAATGTACTAATAGATATATATCAATTAAAATATCTTTTATGTACAGTGTTTATAGTTATTAGGGGAGTAAAATTTGATAAATCAATTATATTTTTTCCTTTGTTATTGGATAAAATTCTGTTTGTGTTTATCTTTTTATCTTACCTTAATTATCGTGTTTGTAGTTAGTGAAGATTATCCTATATGTACCTTAATTACCGCATTTATTCTCTTATCTTTCTACTCCATCTCTCATCTTTCTGCTCAATCTCTCATCTTCTACAAGAATATACATTCAAGTGAATATTGATCAGATTTTGTGGGTGGAGTAATTTTTATTTGTGGATTTTTTAATCCGAATTTGTATTGAAAGAATCATAAAACAAGTGTACAGAAATATGTATACATAAATTACATGTGGATTTAAGTTTTTTGAGTTATTAGATATGACAAATAAGTTTTCATGACAATGTATTATTGTGTTAAAAAATTATTAGCAATATGTAGTTTCCTCAATACAGACTCAATATTGGAAAAAGAAAATATTTTACCTAATACTTAAAATAGCATATTACATATTTAATTCATATACTGCTTTTATATCAATTTATATACTATCTTCATACAATACAAAACAACTAGCACATCATATGGAATATAATTTATATTATACATATTTTCATATACTTTTTTATATGATATGAAACAACTAATCACATCATGTGGGACATCAATTTATATAACTTTTTCATACTCCTATATTATTTTTATATAATACAAAAAACTAATCACGTCATATGAGACATTAATTTATATACCTTTTTTACAAACTTTTATCATGAAATACGAAACAACTAATCAAATTATATGAGACATCAATTTATATACTTTTTTCATACAATACTAAGTTCTTTACCTCTTTCATACAATAAAATACAATCAATGTGTATATAGAAAAATAAAAACAACTAATCACATCATGTTTAATGTCTAGATTGGTAGATTTTCTATCTCCCGAGTTTCTTTAGTTGAATGTAAACTACTTTCATCAACAATGAATTCGGTACTACACTATTACTTGCATAGTCATATCCCTCAACATTGTGCCAATGACAATTTAATGAAGAAATCTACAACATTCTTCTTTTGATTTAGATATACCTTTACTCCTGTATTATTGTGTATGATAATTGGCGTACATCGATCACTTATCAAGAACTTAATCTCAATTTGAATTGAGTTAGAGCCAATCTTGAATTGTTTTGCTATTGCATATCAATCCTTTATACTTGGTATCTACATCATACATAATCTCAACAACAACAACGAAAAACCCAGTGTGTTTCCACAAAGTGGGATCTGGGGAGGGTAAGATGTATGCAGTCCATACCGCTACCTCCGAAGAAGTAGAGATGTTGTTTCCGATAGACCCCCGGCTCAAGATAAAGAATAAGCGTCATACATAATCTCATCTACAAAAAAATCTTTAGGTCTACTTGTAAACATAATATATAATTTTTGACTAATGAATGTAAAGATATGAAATATGAAAATTTCAACAAATTTTAATCACAAAACATAAACATCAAAAAAAGTTTTTATAAAACTATGTTAACTGCTTATACTCAAATCAACAAGACTACATTTGTGTTAGGGTATGAAAAGGATTTGAACTATGTTTGGTTGACTAAAACAACAAAACAAATATGTTAAAAAAATGATTTCAATTATGTTCAACAAAACGATATGAATTTCGAATAGAACAAATAAAAACACAATTAGTTGAATAAAATTAAAAAAATACTGGTTACATCCCATCTTCCTCATGCATCACAAGCAAAGAATGTAAACTATCACCATCCATTTTAAGTCCGATTCAAATAAAATGGTAATATCAGCACTTTTTAAGAAGAAGAAGATAATTTTTACAAATTAATTCAAAAAAAATCGCGAAGAAGAAAAATTCAATGTTTGATAATGAAAATTTGAGAAAAAACCTGTAGGATTTTTAATGAAGAAGGAAATAATTATTTCAAGGAGAAAAAGGAGATGATTGACATCTGATAATAACTGACATCCTTTTTAATGGGTACAAAATCTTTTTTCCTTATATGTAATTTGTATTTTATTTTTTTAATTAAATAAAAAATATTTCTTTTCCTTTTTAATATCAAAAATTGCTAAAACTTGTAAACTAATAAGTTCTGTTATAAGTTGCATTTAACCATCTAAGGAAGGTCATTTAGATTTTTTTCCTAATAAAATAAGTCCAGGTTATTAAGACATTGCACACCAAATTTGCTACGTGCAAAATCAATTTCTTAAAAGAGAAATGCGAATTAAAAAAAAATGTGTTGTAAATGACTCATCAATTGTCACACCTAAAAAATAAGAGTCATGATGGCACTTGTCGCAACGAGTCTTGACAAGTAAGCCTATCACACAAATTGATACAAAAGAGAAAAAGGACAGATATAACTCTAAGACAAGGTTTCTAGAATGAAGCCGAACCATGCAAATATAATAAATGCAAAAAGGAACATAGCCAATAACAATACCATAATTCTCAAAACCTGATGTCAATAATGTAAGAACATATCTAGTGCAATTAGAATCTAAATAAAATACATAAGATGTCCACAATGGATAAACCCTGTCTCTGGAATACAAGTAAAGACATAGTATAATAAAAAAAAAAGTAGTAGAAGATATGTGGATACCTGAAAATCAACCACTACCTTGAGAGCTCCAAATATAGCCCGAATCAAGCAACGTGAGACACACCCGCATTGGAATCTGTATCGAAAGGGCACAGTAGGAATGCGTAAGGTCCACTTGTACATAGTGGGCATCATAGGCCGACCAAGTAAAGTAGAAAATAAAAGCATACAAAATACACACTAAGGGCGCGTCACCTGTAATCAGAAAATGTCCCACAACGGTAGCCCACACCGTTTTTACTAACAGTTCTATATTATCTACATATAATATAACAAGGCACCAAAAAAGAATACAAGTATACATTTATACCATATATAAGTAAAGAAAAGGGGAACAACATATACGAGAATATCAAGTACAAGTAAGGGAAGATAGAACAATGGATAGGTAATAAGTCAACATAATATACAATCACATCACAAGCATAATAAGGTAAACACAATAAAAAAGATGATGGTGATGAAGAAGAGGATGATGACGATGATGTGATGCACGAGGTCGTCGCACAACCTCCAAGACTATCGCACAACCTCTGTATACACCTATGAAGCTAAAGCTTCATGAAGTAGGGCGCATGGGAGGGAGGGGCTTCGTTAATCTAGATACAATCCATATATCATATCTCTTTCCCGACACATCCCTCGAAGAGGGTTTTATAAGATATCATATTTTTTGTCATAGTAAGGTGTTGCTAGTATTTCTCAATATTTTCACGGTGGTACCATTGTTTCATGAATGAGTATAATGATGTAATGCTCATAACCAACTATAAAGAGCATGTCACAATCAATCACAATGAGTATTTACACAACCAATCAATATACCATCATATGAGCCAAATATCCACTCATTATTTCCAACCATTCATGAATTTCCACATGATTCATATGTCAGTAGAGTATGAATACATCATAATACACAATTGGTACCACAATATGCTTTTTCATACATAGGCTACCAATATCATATAGGACCCCACAAAGTCATACATAACACGTAATATAACAAATCCACCAATTACATCACATATAGTCCCCCATACGGGAACAACAGAATAAGATAGCCATTTTCATGATTAGTTCCCACACCCTTAACATTATTTTGTATTAACATTAACTACCCATCCCAGTCTAAAAGAAGTTAAGCCATAACCTACCTTGAAGGTCGAAAAAAGGTCTGTAAGCCTTCAATCCATGACCTTACTTATCACGAACTATCCCAAAATAAACTAAAACATCAAATATAGAATCTACGCATCAGAAGGAAGCCAACAATACCCATATTGCCTCGTTTCAAGTCGTGGTCAAAACAAACCCTTGAAATGGGTTTTTGAATAAAAGGGAAAAATCGTAACTTTATTTTAAAATTATGTTCTCTATATTTTTAGGATTTTACTAAAAATCCAAGCAAAAATAAGTTAAAAATGAGGTTCAAATAGAAGAAAAATCATTTTTAAACTAAAACCGCATAAAATCTTTGAAATCCATTTAAAAATTGAGAATCGAAATTGTTTTAAAGGTGAAATTAAGGGGAACATGGATAATTATAGGATTAAAAACTCATTCAAGTGAAAAGGGAGTGAAATCTGGGTCTAAATTGGTGAAATAAACTTTTTAGACCTTATGGACCAAAATCCTCAAATTTCATACTTAATCCATGTTTAAAACAAGAATTTAATATTAAAGATAGAAGAAATTAGTTAAAATTAGTGTAATGGAGCTTACCCAATCTTATTAGTGAAGAAAATAGCTCAAAATCACGAAACCCTAAGCTCCAAGTCTAAAAAATGATGAAAATGGCAAAATCATGGGTATATATACACCCAGTACTCATGATCGAGGACCAAGATCGCAATTGCGGTACCTTGCATAACAACATGACAAAGGTATCACAATTGCGGACAAGGGTTGCAATTGCGATAGTTCATCTATCGGCCTAATCGTGAGTGTGGCCCAAGGTTCTCGATCACGGGTACACTAGAAAATAGGTGCACCAGCTTGGGACTTAGTAAATTTCCAAGTCTCTGCGGCCCCTGGGGATTCATCCAGAATCCCATGAATGCAAATGAGCTATGCTACCTTATCAAATTTGATGCTCTGGACTCAATGGTGATATTAGATTTTTGAAAAATATTGCTTTTACAAAGTTGATCCCCGAAACTCAAAATCACAATTTTCTAAATCGAAGGTCAAAATGAGATTTAAAAGTCATGAAACCACACCAACTATGTTACCATCCTACAATCAACGTTCCAGATCTGCTAGCGTAGTCTGCTCTGCTATCTGTCGCACAGATCAAAAGATACCAACTGAAATTAATTATAAGGCTCTCAAAGCTGCCAAAAACTACAAAATTAGATAAATGGAACCAAAATGCATCGGTAATCATGGCAATCACCCCCATACCCCAGAAATACCACAATGTAACTATAGGGAGGGGTAAAATAGTCAAATTATACAAAAACATCCATTTCACATATTTCACCAAAATTCAGGTTGTTACATCATCTTCCACTAAAAATCTAGTTCGTCCTCAGACTAAAGGTAAAGAAATACCTGAATCAATAAAGAGCTGGGGATATAAACTACGCATATCTGACTCAACCTCCCAAGTAGCCTCATCAATAGGTCGATGTCGTCATTGAACCTTAACCATAGGGATAACTCTAGAATGCAACCGTTTGACATCCCTAGCCAAAATAGAGATCAGTTCCTCAATGAAAGACAATCCCTCATCTAACTGAACTAACTCCCTATGAATGACATGAGACTCATCCAGAATGTAACGGCGAAGCATAGAAACATGAAAACTGAGTGAACAGCTGATAAATCTTGAGGCAAAGCTAACTCATAAGACACATCACCAACAGTTCAAAGAATATTAAATGGACCAATATACCTAGGACTAAGCTTTCCCCTTTCTCAAACCTCATCATACCTTTCATAGGTAAAACTCAAAGGAAAATATGATCACCAACACCAAATCTTAAGGCACAAAGTCTACGATCGGTATAGCACTTTTGCCTACTCTAGACTGCACGAAGCCTATCCTGAATGATCCAGACTCTCTCCAAAGACTCATGAAGCAAGTCCCTACCTCGAGGTCTAACCTCAGAAACATCAAACCAACCCATTAGAGAGTGACAACACCTACCATACAAAGACTCAAAATGAGCCATATCGATACTAGATGGTAGCTATTATTATAGAAAAACTTCGCTAAAGCCAAATGTTGCTCCGACTGAACACCAAAATCCATCACATAAGCGTGGACCATTAGCTCTAAAACTTGGTCAGTCCGCTCTGACTGACCGTCATTCTGGGGATAAAATGTTGTGCTAAGGTCAACCTAAGTACCCAACTCATCCTAAAAGTCTTCCAAAAGTGAGATGTGAATACAAAACCTCAATCTGAAATGATAGACACCAACACACCATGTAGTCGCGTAATCTGATGAATATATATGGGCCAACCTCTCCATACTGAAAGAGACCTGTACATGAATGAAATATGTAGACTTGGTCAATTGATCCACGATGACCCAAACACTATCAGATCAATAAGAAGTGCAAAGCAACCTAATCACAAAGTCCATAGTGATCCATTCTCACTTCCTCTCAGGAATGAGTAACCTCGGAAGGAATCCACTAGGCCTCAAATGCTCAGCCTTCACCCGCTAGGAACAAAGGCAGTGAGTTATAAAATCTGCTACATCCTTTCTCATACCGCCCCACCAGTAATGCTATCTTAAGTCACGATATATCTTAGTCACTCCCAGATGGATAAAATACCTGGAACAATGGGCCTCAATCAAAATCAATCTAATCCAATCATCCACTCTCGGCATATAAACTCGACCACCAATCCTCCAAACTCCATCTGAATCAAGCGAGGCTTTCTTAGACTCCACTCAACACCTTATCCCTAATCACCCTCAATCCAATATCTTTAAACTGATGATCTTAAAACTATTTCATCAAATAAAAACTAGCCTCCACAAATGCCAGAACACACCCAGGTGTCGAAATATAAAGCCTAACCATCTGGTTAACTAAAGACTGGACCTCAAGGCCAAAGTTCTCTCCTGGGTCAAAAAATGTGCCAAGCTACCCATTTTAGTTAACTTTCGGCTCAAGGCATCACAATCATATTAGCCTTGTTCGGATGATAGAGAATAGTCAAGTCATAATCTTAAAGCAACTCAAGCCAACAAAGTTGCTTTATATTAAGATCCCATTGGGTGAAAAAGTACTGAAGGCTATGATGATCTGAGATAACCTCACAATGGACTCCATATTAGTAGTGCCTCCATAACTTTAAAGAAAAACCAACTGAACACAACTCCAAATCATGGGTAGGGTAATTCTTATTTTGGGGCTTCAACTGAGAGAAGCATAAGCAATGACCTTACCCTCCTGTATTAACACAACACCTAACCTAACACCTGCAGTATCACAAAAGACAGTAAAACCCATGCCCTTCTTGGGAAAAGTCAAGATAGGAGTCGAAGTCAACATATCCTTGAGCTTTTGAAAGTTTGCCTCAATGGAGATGCATTGGATGAGAAACCCACAACAAAACATCAATCATAACCTGCCACGCTGACAAAACTCTAAATCTCGATGGGCGAAGTAGGTCTAGCCCAATCATGAACTGCTGCAACTTTGGCTGGATCAATTATAATACCTTCTTAGTTACCACTTGACCCAAGAAATAAACAAACTCCAACCAAAATTCACACTTGGAGAACTTGGTATACAACTTCTTATCCCTCAATCTCTGAAGCACAATCCACAAATTCTCCTCATGATAAACCTCACTCTTAGAATAAACCAAGATATCATCAATAAATATAATAACAAGGACAAGATACGATCGAAACACTTAGTTCATTAGATCCATGAACGCGGTTGGGCATTGGTCAACCCAAAGCACATGACCAAGAACTCATAATGACCATATCGAGTCCAAAAATCTATCTTTGGAATATCCAAAGCTATAATCATCAACTGGTGATAACCGGACCTTAAATTAATCTTTAAAAACTCTGTAACACCTAAAGCTGATTAAATAAATTATCAATACAAGGAAGAGGATACTTATTCTTAACCATCACCTTGTTCAACTACCAATAATTGATACATATATGCATATACCCATCCATTTTCACAAACAAGACAGTCCTACTCTAAGATGATACACCAGATCAGATAAATTCCTTATCCAACAACTCTTGTAACTGATCCTTTAATTCCTTCAACTTAGTTGGAGCCATCCTATAAGGAAGAATAGGCATTATTCCTGGATCAATGTCAATAGTAAAATCAATATCACAATCTAAAGAAATACTAGGCAAATTTATAGGTAACACATTCATGAACTCATGGACAACACAGATAGAATCCAAAGAAAGAGGTAAAACATCACTAGTATCATAAATATAAGCCAAGTAAGATAAATATCTCCTCGCAACTAATATACGAGCCTAAACATAAGATATAATCCTCTTAGGGCTTAAATAAAGCACACCCTTCCAAGCTATCCCCGGCACACTCGGTGAAGCTAAAGTCATGATCTTAGTAATACAATCTAGAATAGCATGATAAGGAACCAACCAATTCATACCCAAAATAACATCAAAATCCACCATATCTAACAAAGTTAATCTACCCAAGTCTCATGCCCAGAGAAAGTCATAGCACGAGATTGGTACACCTGATCCACCACTAAAGAATCTCCTGCTAGCGTAGATACACGAATAGAAATGGTAAGAGGCTCACTAATAGATTCAAAGCCAAAAGCAAAATATGCATACACGTAGGAGAAAGTCGATCAGAATGCAAATAACACAGATATAAATCTAAAATAAATGGGGATGATACATGTGATCACAACACCAGAAGCCTCTACCTATGGTCTAGCTGGTATAACATAGCACAGTCCATGACCACCAAGTGGCAGAGTGGCCCTAAGACCACTACTACACACTCCACTACCTCTACCTCTCACACTTTTGGTAGAACCCCTATCTCTCACAGCTAAAATAGAAGTATCTTTAATCATACAATGGGGAAATTCCTTGGCCAAAAGGACAATCTCATAACACACAAAGCAACCACTATGGCCGAACTCAATAAGAAAAGGTACTACTGGGTCTGAACGACCACCTTAAATTGCTGGACTAGAAAACTCACTACCAGAACTCTTATAGGTTGCATGTACCATTCTACCATGATACCCATGAGAACCTCTAAAATCTCTACCTCAAAAAGCCTGACCTCTAAACTCACCAAAATAGCGCACCTTCTTAGTGCCTTCCTGAGATGCTTATAGAATTCCCCCTAGTCATCTTAGCATGATCCATTATACTCCAAAAAGATGCTCTAAATATAACCATCTGAGACATAGCCAACAGAAGAAAGACATCCAAACCCTTCACAAACTTCTAAATCTTCTTAAATTTAATAGAAATACTTCTATAAAAATATTTGGATAAGGCATGAAAGTGTACCTCTTACTCTGTAACAGTCATAGAGCCCTGCTCCAAGCGATCAAACTCATCTCTCATCTGATCCCTCAGATTGTAAGGCATGAACCTCTCTAAAAAAAGAACCAACAAACTAATCCTAAGTCATCTCAGGAGAATCAAGAGGTCTACAACCAATAAGTGACCTCCACCAATCTCTAGAAATAACTTTCAATTGATAAGTAGTATACGCAACCCCATACGACTCAAATAAACCTAGATTATGCAACTTCTCCCAATAATTAATCAAGAACTCATAGGCATCCTTGCCCACAACATCAGTGAATCTAAGAGGATCCAAATGAGTAAATTTCTCAAATCTCTAATGATCCTCAAAAGGCATCATTGTATCACAGCAAGAGGAGCATTGGTAAATCTGGTGGGCTGATATCCCATCTAAAGAGGTAACATAAATGAAGGTTAAACTCCTGATCTCAGAGCAACATACTCAGATGTCAGTGTTAATGAAGAAATAAGACTCAAGGTATGGAGAGTACCCAAAATAGAAATAAGTATAATGAAGGGTCCATACTCAAAACTAAAGGAACACCCGACATAACCAAAGGATAACCCTCTAAACGGGTTAGCAAATGCACCAACAACCCCTCTAAGACTAGGGTAAAAGAGCTATGAGGAACTGAAGTAGGACCTACACCTCCAACATGCTCAACATAAAAATTAAGAAAAAGTGCCCTGGCACTACTCCTAGATAAGGCAGATCTACTTGCCCATCCACTCCCTTGAGTTCATCCATAATTTGAGGCTCACTCTCTAGATGAAGGCCCTGCATCTCTGACCCCATGAGACCTAGTCGACACCATCTGCATAGAAAAAGTGAAATATGACTTAGAACACAAGGTATAAAAGAAATTATCATGATAAGGAACAAATTAAGGAAAATTTCCTAAAGACATCCTATATCCTCTCGAAGATAGATACAGACATCTACGTACCGACCCATGAGACTCTATTAGACATCCCATTCTTACACTGTTGAGACCAATAAACCTGGATGATTTGATACCAATTTGTCACGACTTAAAAATAAGGGTCATGATGGAACTTGTTGCAACAAGCCTTGATAATAAAGCTTATCACACAAACTTACACAAAAAAGGGAAAAGGTAGAAATAACCCCAAGGTAGGGCTTCTATAACAAAGCCAAACCATGAAAATATAATAAATATGGAAAGAAACATTGCCAATAACAATATTGTAACTCCTCAAAATATGATGTCAATAGTGTAAGAACATATCGAGTACAACACGAATCTAAATAAAATACATAAGATGTCCATAATGAATAAACCTCGTCTCTAAAATATAAGTAAAGACATTGTATGATAAAGAAAGGGTAGTTGAAGACATCCAGATGCCTGAAAATCAACCATTACCAGGGGAGCTCTAAATATCACTCGAATCAAGCAACATGAGATTCACCCACACCAGAATATGGACCAAAAGGGCATCGTAGAGATGAGTACAGTCCACTTGTACTAAGTAGGTATCATATGTCGATCAAGTAAAGTAGAAAATAAAGCATACAAAATACACACTAAGGGCACATCACCTATAATTAAAAAACATTCCATAATGATAGACTACACCGCTCGCACTAACAGTTCAATGTTATCCATATATAATACAACAAGGCACCAATAAAGAATACAAGTATACATTTATACCACATATAAGTAAAGAAAAGGGGAACAATATAGACGAGAATTTTAAGTACAAGAGGGAAGATTGAATAATGGATTAGTAATAAGTCAATAGAATATACAAGCACATCAAGAGCATAATAAGGTAAACACAATAAGAAAAATAATAATTATAATGATGATAATGAGGATGACAAGGAGGATGATGTGATGCACAAGGTCATTGCACAACCTCCTAGACTGGTGCACAACCTCCATATATACCTACAGATATAAAAATTCCCAACGTAGAACTCATGGGGGGTTCATCAGCCTATATGAAATCCATATATCATATCTTCTCCCCGACACATCCCTTGGGGGAGGTTATAAAATATAACATTTTCTGTCATAAAAAGTTGTTGCCAGTATTTCTCAATATTTCTATGGTGGTACCATTGTTTCATGAATGAGTATGATGATGTAATACTTATAACGAAACACAAAGAGTATGTCCACAATCAACCACAATGAGTATTTCCATAACTAATTAATATACCATCATATGAGCCAAATGTCTACTCATTATTTCCAATTATTTATGAATTTTCACATGATTCATATACCAGTAGATTATGAATACATCATAATACACAATTGGTACCATAATATGCCTTTTCATCAAATAAAACATAATTATTCTCATTTACACAGGATATCAATATCACATAGGACCCCTTACGGTCACACATAACACATAATATAACAAATCCACCAATTACATTATATATAGGCCTCCACACAAGCACGATACAATAGGATAGTCATTTTTCATGATTATTTTCCATGCCCTTAACATGCATTTTGTATCAACATTAACTACCCAGTGCGGTTCAAAAGAAGTTAATCTATAACCTACCTCGAAGGTCAAAAGTGGGTCTGCAAGCCTTCAATCCACAACCTTAATTCTTACAAACCATCCCCAATTCAATCAAATCTTTAAAATATAGAATCTACGCATCAAAAGAAAGTCAACAATACCCATATTGCTTCATTTCAAGTCGGGGTAAAAACGGACCCTCAAAATGGATTTTTGAATAAGAAGGTCTAAATTATAACTTTGTTTCAAAAACACATTTTTCATATTTTTAGAAGTCTACAGTTGAAAACTCAAGTAAAAATGAGTTAAAATCGAGGTTCAAATCGAAGAAAAATTATTTTAAACTTTATCGAATAAAATATTTGAAATTCATTTGAAAACTAAGAATCGAAGTTGTTTTAAAGGTTTAATTGTGAAAAAAAAAAAGATGATTATAGGATTAGAAACCCATTCAAGTGAAAAATGAGTGAAATTGGGGTTTAAATTGATGAAATATAATTTTAGGCCTTACAGACCAAAATCTTCAAATTTCATACTTAATCCATATTTAAAATAAGAATTTAATGTTAAAGATAGAAAAAATTAGTTAAAATGAGTGTAATAGGGCTTACCCAAGCTTCTAAATGAAGAAAATGACACAAAATTGCGAAACCCTAAGCTTTAAGCCTAAAAAATAGTGAAAATGGCAAAAACATGGGTATATATATACCCAGTACTTGCGATCATGGATCAAGATCGTGATTGTGGTACCTTACTTTACAGAGGTATCATGATCTTATTACGATCGCAATAGTTCCTCTATTGGCCCAATTACGGACCGTCCCAAGGCTCGTGATCGTGGGTGCACCAGAAAATAGGTGCACCAGTTGGGGATTTGGTAAATTTTCAAGTCTCTGCTAGCCCTTGAGGATTTATCTAGAATCTAGAGATTGCAAAAGAACTATGATACCCTTTCAAATTCTATGCTCCGTAGTGAATGACGATATCATATTTTTAAAAAGATGTTACTTTCACAAAGTTGACCCTCGAAACCTAAAACACCCTGGATTTTGATGATTTTAAGTATTCTTCATAAGATTATTGTGATGATTTTGAAATAAGGGTTTGAGGTTTTGAACGCTTATAAAGTGAACAATGTTTCTTATAATTTATATATGATTTTCATACTTTAAATATGATTTTGAATTTGTGGGTGCATGGGTATGGTGAATGATCTAGGGAATTGTGATTTTCTTAAACTTATGGATTTTGAAGTGATTATAACCCCAACCCCATAATGTGAAATTAGTTTTAGTTATGAGAATTGTTGAAATTTGAAAAATTGAACTAGTCTTAAACTATTGCATTATATAAAAAGGTATTTTAAATATAATGGTATGATTTAATGAAAGAAGAGAGTCGGTGTTCCACAATGTATATTAATGAACAAAGGGAGTTGCTCTCCCTAAGTTAATGAAAATCATTTTGGCATGATGTGTTACCTTGCAAGTGTAATTGGAATAACAATACCAACATTATATGCCTTAATGTGGAATGTGGTCAAATGAATGGGAATATCCAATACGCATTTTAATTAGGCTATAATAAAGATTGTGTAGCTGAGTTATGAAAGTGAAAGTCCGAGTGACCGATATTGGAAACCGTATTTGTCGATGCAGGGAACAAAGTGACAAGGGAGGTTCTAGTCCTCCTTATTATTATTATTTCATGATTAGGGAGGTTCATGTTCCTAATAAATCATTATATAATTGAGTGCTTAAGTCACCTTAGTATATGTTAGAGGGTTCGAGTCCCCCATGTGTATATATATGAGATTATTCTCTGGTTCGTATAACTATACGCACTAGGGCTTGACCAGGAGGTGAGAGATAGGGCCCATATAGTCCGTGGGTACTATTATATGATTGTTCGGCTACGCAATCTAGGCTAAGGTTTTAAAATTTCATGCTAAGCCTTGTTCTTTATCCTGATATGTGATATATATATATATATATATATATATATATATATATATATATATATATATATTTATGTTTATTCATTGATTATGTGCATTTGTTTTTAATTATTTGAAATTGTTGATCATATCATTATATTATCCTTATCCCCAAGTTACATGCTAGCTTTCACCCTGCTAACTATCTTTGGAAGCTGTATCCCCACGCGATGCAGAAACTGGTCATACTTCTACTCCTTCTGCTCAGTGACTTGGATCCAGGGTCAGCTAGCGAGTCAGATTGAAGTCGTGAGCTTCGATTCTTCTGAAGACCCTATTTCATGATTATGGTTTCCTTACATTTTTACTGTTCTTTTGGATTTAATTTTGGCTATTGTCGGGGGCATATACCAATACTTTAGTGATATTTAATTTTAGATCAAAGTTTAGAAGGCTTTGTTTGGACTACTATAGCTATTGGGCGGTATCAGTCTGTCAGTTGGCCGGTCGTCATTGGTTGGTTATGGATATGCGTTTAAACTTTCTTAGACTATAGTACTCTATCTTGTTATATGCTCGAAATTCAGGCGACCTTGGGGTATGGTGTATTTGATTTAGTTAGGTACAAGGGGTGATCTTCAGTCCACATGGGACTTGAATACCTGTCATGGCCAGGCCTTGGTTCAAGTCATGACAAAGATGGTATTAGAGCATAGATTTAGTGTCTAATAAAGCCGGTTCGAGTAGAGTTTTTTTATGGATGTATAGCACGCTACACTTATAAGGGAGAAGCTACGAGACATTTAGGAATGTTTTCCTTTCTTGTTATTATGTTTCAAGCTATAGAGTCTAAGGTCTTGAGTCTCTCTAATTCCCATTTATTTGCTTTACAGATCATGTATCCCAGACAATTCGAACGTCGTGGAAACTCCTCTGTACCACTTGAAGACAATGTTGATGGGACACACCCTGCGTATAGGGTAATAACTCGATCTTGGGGTCTAGTTTTTGATTTGCCCCCTAGAGTTCTACTAGTTCCCTCTAGTCCTTCTCGAGCTCCTCAGACTGGTGTATCGAATGCAGAATTTCATCAGTATATTCATATGTTGTCTCATTTGGTAGCTTCTCAGCTTGAGTATGTAGTTTCCATTTCTCTATCTTCTAAGGTTACAAGGGTTAGCCAGTTTATGAGGTTGAGTCCTCCTGTGTTCATTGGTGTTAAGGTTTAGGAGAATCCTCAAGGTTTTATTGATGAGATGGAGAAGATCTTCTGAGTTATGTATGCTACTAATATGGAAGGTGTAGAATTCACAACCTATCAGTTGAAGGATATAGCTTACCAATGGTTAGGAATGAAAGTGTCCATCTAAGAATAATTGATCATTTCAAAACTGGTTTTCGATACTTCGAAGAGATTTAGATAAGGGTGCCAAACGGGCCGATTTTAACCGGCCCACATAATTAAACCGGCCTGGTTTGATCCGGCCCGGTAAGCCCAAGGGCTTTCGAGGTCTGGGTCCCAGTCCGTTTGGGTTTTTGATTTAGGCCCGGTGACCCGGCCCGGACCCAGCCCGATTTGGGCCCGCTGTTAACTGGCCCGACCCGGCCCAGTTAAGGTTTTTTTCTTTTTTTTTGAAAATTCAGAATTTCAAAAATTTAAATTAAAAACTTAGTTTTAATACATTATTAATTTACCATCAAGTATTATTAATTTATTATATTAAGTAGCATATGTTTTATACTTTTATTTAAAGTAGTGTATATATTGAATGGTGTATATATATGTGTGTGTGTGTGTATATATCTTCTAAATCTAAAGGAGTATATATTTAACGTATACATGTGTATATGTTTTATAAATTAGTATATAACTATATAACTATATATATATATATTGTAGTATAGGTTTTATTTAAAGTAATGTATATATTGAATGGTATATATATATGTGTGTGTGCGTGTGTGCATATATATACTAAATTAGTGTATATTTAATGTATAGATGTGTATATGTTTTATAAATTAGTATATAACTCTCTCTCTCTCTCTCTATATATATATATATTGTAGTGTATGTTTATTTAAAGTAGTGAATATATTGAATGGTATATATATGTGTGTATTTATCTTCTATAGATGAGTATATTTAGTGTATATGTTATGTATATAGTTTATAAATTAGTATATAACTATATATATATATAAATGTTGTAGTATATATATGTATTGTAGTATATATTTTATTTAAAGTAGTACATATATATTGAATGGTGTGTATATATCTTCTATACACGTATATATTTAACGTATCCAAGTATATATACATATTGTTGTATATATATATATATATATATATATTGTTTAAAGTAGTACATATATATCGAATGGTGCGTATATATGTGTATATATCTTATATAGACGTGTATATTTAATCCATACAATGTGTATATGTTTTATAAATTAGTATATAACTATATATATATATATATATATATATATATGTATTGTAGTATATATTTTATTTAAAGCAGTACATATATATTGAATGGTGTGTATATATGTGTATATATCTTCTATAGACGTATATATTTAACGTATGCAAGTGTATATGTTTTACAAATTAGTATATAACTATATATATATATATATGTATATATATACATATTGTACTATATATATATATGTATATTGTAGTATATATTTTATTTAAAGTAGTACATATATATTGAATGGTGTGTATATATGTGTATATATCTTCTACAGATGTATATATTTAATGTATACAAGTGTATATGTTTTACAAATTAGTATATAAATATATATATACATATTGTAGTATATATATATATATGTATATTGTAGTATATATTCTATTTAAAGTAGTACATATATACTGAATGGTATCTATATATGTGTATATATCTTCTCTAGACATATATATTTAGCGTATACAAGTTTATATGTTTTACAAATTAGTATATAGCTATATATATATTCATATTGTAGTATATATATATATATATGTATATTGTAGTATATATTTTATTTAAAATAGTATATATATATTGAATGGTGTGTATATATGTGTATATATCTTCTACAGCTATATATATTTAGTGAATCCAAGTGTATATGTTTTACAAATTAGTATATAACTATATATGTATGCATATTGTAGTATATATATATATGTATATTGTAGTATATATTTTATTTCACGTATGACATATATATTGAATGGTGCATATATATGTGTATATATCTAATATAGATGTATATATTTAACGTATACAAGTTTATATGTTTTATAAATTAGTATAATATAGCTATCTATATATTGTAATACATGTATATTGTAGTATATATTTTATTTTAAGTAGTACATATACATTGATTGGTGCGTATATATGTGTATATATCTTATATAGATGTATATATTTAACGTATACTAGTGTATATGTTTTATAAATTAGTATAATATAACCATCTATACATTGTAATTCATATATATGTATATAGTAGTATATATTTTATTTAAAGTAGTACATATATATTGAATGGTGCGTATATATATGTATATATCTTCTATAGACGTATATATTTAAC